>NW_009206003.1:0-58871 GCF_000690835.1 Fulmarus glacialis | reverse complement strand
GAGGGAAAGAAGCCCTTCCTAAGCGCTGTAGGGTTTTCTGGTGCTGTAGTATCAGCACACTCTCTACTTCACACCAAGGTCCTAGTCCCCTAGCCATTAACAAATGGCTCCAGAAGTATCTCATCCACAAGCCATGCCACTGAGGTGATGCTCTACAAAGAGATGCTTAGTGTGTAAGGTATCAGCACAGAGGGGTGCAGCCAAGGCTTAGTGGGGACCGAAGTATTAATGTATTTATGCAAGGACTGTGCCCTGCTCCGTGGCTTTACTCCTGTGAGAAACTCCTAGTAGAAATATGAGGACATACCAGCAAAGCTAGAAGAGGCTGGGTTCATGCCCACCACTTTATGGTGCCAGTTTAAATTTTTAAAAATATCAAAAACTGTGTACACTAAGGCAAGAGGCAGAACCTGACCTGCTGGGCCATCTTGAAAGGCATGCCAGTCTTTCCTGCAGCTGCATGACTCCTTTGGCAGGGCAGCAAACAGTGAGCTTCTTAGCACCTGTGACTCTCTGCAGTCAGGGACGATGACCCAAGAACCAGATGTCCCTCTCAGTCACTTCAGTGATAGAGGCAGACAAGGATGCACTGGAGGTGATCTTCTTCATAGGTCGGAGCATCCTGCCCTGCCTTTCCTTCCAGACCATGGAGAAGCTGTGAAATGAGTGACCGGTAAAGACTGCCTTTCCAGCATACCACAGGAGTGCAGCTCTAGTGGGTGTCCTGAGGTGATATCTCATCCTGGTGGAGGGTAGCGTAACTGGAGAGAAGCAAAGGCAAATTGACTTTGACTGATGTGGGTGGTACTGTGAGGAGCACCTGGCAGCCAGAAGGCAAGCATCGATTAAATGCTGGGCCCTGAGGAAGAGAAGTAATTGTGGAAGCTCCCCATTTCCACCATTGCAGAAGGTGAACCATGGCCAGCATGCTGGAGAGTCATGAGCCTTTTGTTTGTAAAGCACTAGGAGCCAGTGTCACTTCACATTATGACAAATCCAGTTGTCTGTTGCTGATGGCCTGTTATAGCGTATGTGATTGCTGCACTGACCACTGAACCATCACCTCCCAAAATGCCTTTTTTTTTTCTCCTGACTTGTCTGTATCTAAGAACATCCTTAGCCCCATCCTGTGGCACGTGAACATGTTTGGACCAATTATTACGGCTGCACTGTCCACACAAACTGAGATCACAAAATGTACTCTTCTGACTTAGAGGACTTGTGCCTCGTCGGGACAAGGCTGGTGATGCAGCAAGTGGAAAAATTCCTTTTGCGCAGACCTCTCCCCTCTTCCTTGCTTATACCCACTCAGTAAAGCACAAGACGTTTCAACAGGGCTGAGAGAAATAAAGCTTCCAGTTGCTCCCTTGCTTTGTCAGTGTTGAGAAAAGACACAAACCATTTGCTCTTCCATGAAATATATGGGTGCAGAACCTTTAACTGATCATTTTAGTTTTCCTGACTCTTTCTGTGGACATAAGTGCTTTGCTTTAACTGGGAAGGAACCAACTGGAGGGGTGAGAAGACAGTTCAGTCTGATCTTTTGTTTACTTCAGTTCATCATTTCTGCAAATTTATATTGGGCCAGCCTCGTGCTATCTGAACAGTCCTAATTTGGTGTCATCAGCCTTTGACCTCCAGTGGAACTGCTAACAAAGATGGTCACAGACTTGGAAGTTCTCGTGAGGCAGAGATTTTATCCTTGCCAGTCGGACTAACAAGCTTGCTTTAATGTCAGCACTTGAATGAGGCGTGTCTGGTACCCCATTTTTGGTAAGAGACTGACAGAGATCAATAGAGAATGCTTCTTTACAAGTCATCTCACGAAATCAGTGATGGGAGTGGATCGGTTTGACACATTGTGTCTAACTGTGGATGCAACCTCCTTGAAGAAAAGCAAACAGCACCAAATACAAAAGAGAAAGCTGATGTGGTATATCTTTTAAGTATATTAAGGCAAAACAGTTATTTCTTATTAAAAAGAAAAAAAAGGAGTTATCTTTGGTGTCACTCCAGGGATACTAATAGAGTCCTAGAGGAATGAATTTCAACCCTGCAGTCTCAGAGTTGGGCTTCCAGCTGGCTACATACAGAGGTACTTAGTCTAAGTGTTCTCCTTAGTGGAACAACCTCCCCTTGGAGTCATTCCCACCTGGACCATAGGGAGAACCTGACATGCAAATGTGTTCCCATAAATGGCCCAGCATTAAGTGTCAAAGGATAAGACCCAGCAGAATTCAGAAACCTGCCCCCACATGCGCTTCCTTCCTGCTCCCCATCCCTTTCCAAAACCCAGTCACAACTACTTCAGCATGACTTCTGTTACCTGCGTTTTTTACGATTTGCTGTTCTGTCCTGAGGGAAATTGGTAAGCAGCATGAGTTTACATGGAAAAAATGTTGTCTACGTTTTTTCCTTCAGTTGAGTTCCTCCCCTTTGTTTTGCTCTGTACAATTATTACTGTATCATTTAATTATGTTGCCCTTTTTTAGCCATCAGGGCAGACCAAGCATGCTGAAAATGAAAGGCAGCATGTAACCTTCTAAAGTCACTAATAGTAGTACTGCAGGTGAGTTGAATAACAGACCATTGTAAATTTTGGTCTGAAGTTCTTTGCTGTTTAAATTAGACAACAGCAGGAGAGAGAACAAAAGCTATTTCCTACCTGATGTTCTTGGAAACCTGTTCCCAGTTCTTCATGGAGGACTGCTGCTGTACTTGAACATATAAAATAAGGACGCATGAATGACTTTGATACTCTGCAGTGGAAATAACTGAGCCTTTTGTATTCTCTTTACCATTGCATGAGAGTTACGATGATCTGCTGCTTTCTCCAAATGGAAACCCTCCAGGGAAGTTTTGTGTATTCTAAATAGCATCTCTGTATGATCAGAGACTTGGCTTCATATGCGTGTAATGCATAATAGATAAAGATACAAGAATATAAATGCAGATTAGAGGTTATTCAGTCAAGGCAACCACGTTTAGTGGGGGTGCACGTTATAAAAATGCCAAACAATACAGCATTGCTGTTACCCTTTCTGGCAAATCTCTGTATTTTGCCAAAACGTTGTTATAATTCTGAGCAGCAAACGGGATCTGTCTCACAAGTACCTATGTCTAAAGCATTTGTTCTCCTTAATGTATACTCAGAAGATAATCACATTCACTTTTCTCTAACTTTGTTGCATTGAATTTCGTATAACTATTTTGAAGTGATCTCAGTGCTGAAAATAGTCTGCCGACAGAGATGGATACAGACTTTCAGAAGAATACTTACATCCTCAAAACAATGCATGAACATTAATTGATCAAACCCATTTGCAGCACTGGGATACAAATAAGTAGCATTAATCTGTTTTCTGTAGTCACTTTGACAGAGAAGAGGCCCCCAGGTTAGCCTCAGCACAAAAAGATAATCTCAGCTTTGATTTTAGCAGGGCCAGTGGCTTCTTAGTTGGGTAAATAAACTCCTTTTTTCTTGTTGTTCAAGAGATGATCAGAGAATCTTCTTTGCATTGGGGTTGTCTACATAAAAAAGCTAGTGTGCATGATGCTCAGATGAAAGCTGATAATACATTAACCATGCGGACTAATTTTTTGTGTAAGTGCTCTGATAACTCCCTTTTTAGTGGCAAGAAGATGACTCCAAACTGATGCTCTTCCAGAAGTGTCTCTGTCATCTGACTGCTACTTCTGTCTTTTTGTGAAAGGGAGTTTTCTTTTTGTTTCTGTAAACTGTATTTCAGAAGAACCAATGATGTACTTTCTGTATGGCCATGAACATACTGTAATGAGTATGGAGGAATAAAGGTCATTTCCTTTGCTTAAGTGAAAATTATGGTACAGTTATTCGAGAAACAGGTGAGGGGGGAGAGGCTTGCTTGTTACTATCCTTAAACATGTCCCTCCTGACCCAGTTGACATTTTAGAGGGAACCAGTGGTTACAGCAAGGAACCACTTCCTATTTCTGGATGAGAGGCTCTGTCTGTAATAGAAAAAGAAGTTCTTTTATGACCAATTGCAAGGGAACACATATCCATTCCTGCAGCAACAGCAGATGGGCCTGTTTTATTTGACCCTGAGTACATGATACAGATTCAGGCAAGTAGTGAACTTGAAAGTATTGTCTGGGGATACTTCACACTGAGCTCCTGTCATGAAATCCTAAGCCTGAAAAGTGCAAGTCCTAGCGTTATGTGTAACCAAGGACCTGCCTGTATGTGCACAGTGGGCTGGCTGTGGAGAGGTATGTAAGTTGCTTTGAGTTTTCTCTGTTTAGAAAACCTCTGTAGCTTATAATCCAAAAAACTCTGCCTTTTTTCAGCTGAAATTCTTTTTGGTTTTGTTGGGGAGCTTGCTGCAGGAGAAGTCCTAGGCACATCCACCTCAAAGCTTTTTCCAAATCAGGATCTCGTCACAGAGACCAAATTTCAGATTTTCTTCCATTCTGTAAGAGGCTTTGAATTCCTCGTTTTTACCAGTGTTATCAAGCTATTAGGCATTGCCAGGTGAAGGGGTACATTCATTGTCTTTTCCAAATTTGCGTAAACAGCCTTTGGTGGAGCAAGAACAGCACGCATCTCCTGGCACCTGAGCCACTGGCTAAGCTGTCATTCTCGGTCTGTCCTCTAGTCCAATGAGCAGTTAAACGTTTGTAAGTAGCTAAAACAAGAGAGCTCCAGATTCTGCTATTTAGAGCAGAGGCAGAGAATTGAACTGGTGAGAGACTAAGGAAAACAAGCAATCTGATGGTTAGGGCTCTTCTCTGCAAGGGGAAGCACCTAGGTTCCTCTGCTAGTGAATGCTTATTTGCACAAAGTAAAGAGGAGAGTTTGAGGAACAGTGGGAACAGCTGGTAGGATGGTGGCAAAGGGATGCTCCCAAGTACGGGATCTGTTGTCCTTAGCCAGAGAAGTGAATTATCCTAATTGCCTGGGTAGTTTATAAATGGGGTAATTATGAATAACAGTTTTGTGAATAGTTTACTGCAATAGGATACCCATTGCTAAATGAAACTAGCTGGTGAGCTCAATATACATTTGCAAACACTTTGGAATAACGCAAGCTGCATTCATTGGTGAATTTGCTGCTTGCTGAATTCCCTGCCTAATTCAGGTCCTATCTCACTTTATGGTAATTTTGTGCATGGTAATATTTTGCCCTTCTCTGTCAAAGCAGTTTAAAAATTAAGGCAAGAATCCAGAATGGCCTTTAAAGCCCTTCATACATGCAGAGCCTGTTGCCAATGCATCTGGAAGGCCAAGTTCTGCCTTCAACCACAGTTCTTTCTGGCCTCTATAGGAGTCTAGGACTTGTATCTTGGAGAAGAATTTACCAGTGAATAACCACCTCAGTCACACCCCCTGAACAGATGTAGGCATCGTGAGTTATGTCTTCATAGAAAACGAGGAGCAGACAGATGAATGCTAGCTGGATTTGCCACCCAGAGAGGCAGGACAAGAGTAGGGTAAGTTCCAGTTAAGAGGCTCTTAGCACCAGTGCAGTCTTGAATGATGAAGTCAATTACAGAAGCAGGGTTTATTCATGCGGGTGTAATCACTGTGTGCCTAAATCAGGTTTGAAGGTGGAAATTTGGCTTGCAGGTCTTGTCGGAAATTTTCGAAAGAACCTACCTCTCTGAGCTACTACCAGTTTTCCTATTGTGTGCCTATACAAAAATCTCATTTTGTATCTCGATAAGCTCTTGGCTTTAATAATGTCTCAAGACTGCAAGTTTCATAGCTTATTTATCATGCACTGAATAAAAAAAAATTCCTTTTGTTGTTGGTAAATTTGCTGCCTTTCAGTTTCCTGGAGTATCAGCTTGCTTTGTATTGTCTGAGGAGATAAAGGGGAACACCCCACTTAACCTCTCAACATCATTCTCTACTCCCTTTTCAAGTAATTTTCATATGCCTGTAATACTGTATAACTTGTATAAATGCTATTAAGAGAAAAAAAATGCAGTCTCTCAGTATCTGTATAATGAACTCTCTCTGTTGCATTCCACTGCCTAACAGCGTTGTGGTTTTTTCCATTGAGGGATGCCTTATTCGATCGTTCTGACAAACTGCTGTTTTCTTGTAGCAAAATTGTTCAACATAGTGTTTTTACTGTTTTGTCAATAAGCAAAGGAAATAAAAACCTTATGGGATTTGAACAAGAACATTCACACTCCGTATGTGAGCAGTGTTTGAATTGGATTGTGGTGGGGAAGCAGAGTATAGTATGCAACCTGTTTACTGAAGTGCATGCCAGCAAGTGAGATTTCATTCCTGTTTGCTAGGATCTCACTTTGGACCCATTTTCTCTCTCCTTTCCTTTCCACTGCTCCCTCACAATGTATGATACTAACAGCTTTTTTGTTTTAATTGCTGGTTTTGGACTGAACTCTTTTTTTTTTTTTTTTTTTTTTCTTTAAAGTGCTCATCCTAAGTGGACTTACAAGATGAAAATATGTGGTATCTGCTGTAGCAAAATGTTTCTAGTAAGACCTGCCATTCCTTGGGGCATTATAAGGCAATTGGGAGCTCAACAGAAGGGAAGAAGTGGATCTGTCTCTGAGCTGAGTACTTGGGATCTCTCTGAATTTAGGCCATGTCTACAACTACATTTCAGCTTTTTGATGATGAATTAATGAATGGTGTAAAAGCGTGAATTGAATGGAGCTATTCATTTTTTCTAATCACAGAAGGAGAAGATTGAATGCAGGAAATTTGAAGTTGATTCAAGTGACGCAGTCTTATATAATACATATTGAGCCTGTGGAAGGGATTGCCACAAGCTATCTACAGATGCTTCTGAGGATAAAAAGATCATCCGGAACTGCTTTAGATAAGATTTAAACTGTTTCAGAGGACCGAGAGTTCAAAATGAAATAAGCCTTTCATTGATTAGTCGCTGTTCCTGCGCGCCAATTTAACTGACCACGTCAGGTAATATTGCATACTTGTTTCTGGCCACCTGCTGGAAGCAGGCTGAATTAAATAAATTTTATGCCATCTGATGTGATGCTGCAATTTCTGTTTGCTATCAATTGTGAGTTTAGACAGTTCAAATTATGTTAATTAGTCTATTTTGATGTCAGTGTTCCCTATCTGTTGAGACTGACACAGCTCCACCCACCTATTAATGAATATGTTAATTAACTCCTATTAGGCACCTCAGTATGGCTCTGGAGCCAGGGAAATAGTGACAGCTGATGGCCCTTCAGGGCATAAATGGTTTCTCACTATGATCAATACTCTCCACTGCTGAAAACGCTCCGTACTTTTTTGGACTTCTACTCACTTAATTCTCCCTCCGGCGGTTGTTTACAGTACTGAAGTGCAACTGAGAGTTCAAACAGGGTAGCCTTAAAAGCTGCCTTAATGACATCTATAGAAAAATCATCTAACTCAGCTTTCATCTTCAGACAGAAGGTCAGAGTTCATGGATTTTGTTGTTAGGCAGCTTCCATTTCGGCCCCCTTTCTCCCCGCCCCATCTAGCCAGTGGGTTAAAAGGCTGCTTAAAATATCCAGTTTCTTTCTTGATGCATCAGAAGTCCCAGATACTCTGGGGATCAAGAAAAGTACAAAAACAATGTTTGAGCGCTCTCAGTTCCAGATGGACCTGTTTTCTAATGCTGTTTATTTCAACTTCACGGGCGGAACAAGCCCTGTTTGGAAGCGGCATTTATGCTTGGCTCAGAGAGGGACAGGCAGGGTTTGCGGTTAACGTGGTTCCATCAAGAGACTTCTGGGTGGGCTTTGGATTAGCACACCACAGGCGCGCTCACGGCCAGTAGAAGGTGGGTTATGCCTCTCCAGGCGCATGGTCCTGTTTCTGCTGGGCGCAGCGGTGTTCCCTCTGACTGGAAGAAACATGCAAAAGGTTGCGAGGTGCAGGGAAAGGAGGCTCTAGCACACATCATTTTCCCCTTTTACCTAAGTCACAGAAGCAGACAAAAGCCAATATAGCCAGGGCAGGGCGGGCATCGTTCTGACCAGAAGCTGTATGTGGGAATCTTAGATCATTGCATCTAACTCTTTGATGATATCATGGAAAAGTTTTCCAACATATTGACATGACTTGGACTCAGAATTTCTGTTTTCAGAGAAGTCTTACGCACGCTGGAGCTGAAGACCCACTGACAGAGAGATGTAGACTAAATTTTTATCTCTGTTGTTACAACAGATCTGACTTTTCAAGAATACTGCACATGCAACAAATAGCTTTGGTAACTTCAGCTCTAGGGATCCCTATGTAAAGTCACATACGTGCCATGTGTAGCAAACCAGCTGTAGCTTACCCACCTCTGGGTCCCAGAATGCTTCTCTCTGCTTTATGCTTCCTTCATGCAGTCAGTTTTTAGTATCTATTAAGACTCTAAATTCAGCTACCCTTCATATAGCTGTGAAAAAGTCTATGGAGCTTTCTCAGGACTTGTGCCAGAATATCCCAGTCATACAGCAACAACTGTGATACATACCTTCAAAATGGTATTTGTAGGAGGTATAAAACAGTTTTCCTGGATGTTCCTATATAGGAAAGTTATAGGACTGGCAGCACTGCAGTTATTTACTCATTACTAGCTACACTACTCGACTGTGTTTAGTGTTGGTCAGTATTAGCCTGAAGCAACCACTCTGTCATGGGAGAAGAGGTGTTAATTCCCTTTCTGTGCCACAGCAGCCCAGGCTTTGAACAAAGACACTGTGTACACTGAACTGTGGAAACTTACAGCCTTGTAATTAGATGCTATACTATTGACAGTGATTTGGGTTTTTTTTTTTTTGGTTATCTGGCTCAGATGAGACAAACTTGTAAATGTGAAAGTTAATTTGTGACTGAGAAAAGGATGCAGATACAGGAGTTTTTAAAGTGTTTCAGTGGACCTGATGGACATGGGAGTTTTGGTCATTTTGTGCAGCACTGACCTTATGTCTGAACTGACAGCTAAAGGTGAAGGAGCTGCAGATCCATAACTACTCAGGTGTGAAATAGGAAAGATGATTCATTCAGGACATTTGGAAGCGAAGGAGTGCCAGTGAAAGGAGCCAGGCTTTCTTGGCTGATGCAAGTGCATTAATCGAGGAAGATATGTTTGCTTTAGGGCATGACTAGTCAAACTTCAAGCAAGACGTGATTTCTCATTTGGAGGACGGAAGGGATAGCATTAAATGTTTTCACAGAGGACAATGGAAACCCTTGTACCTGTGTCAGACCACTTTATTTATTGTTTAGAGCAGGGAAACATAAAGACCTCGTTACATCTATATACTCTTGATGTTAATCTCTGGGGTGTTACCTGTGGGAGACACTTTTAGTGCCAAGGAACAGGCAGTGATTTCAAGATTTTGGCTAAATGGACCTATCTGGGCAAAGAGACTGAAAAAGGACATAGGATGAGATGGTTGCAGTATTAGGAGGAAGAGAGAGCCTGGGAGTCCTGTGTGGATTACAGCAGAGGTAGGGCTTTAATAATCCAGCAAATATGCGGGCTGAGTATTTCCAGCAGCAGTTGTTTCTACTTTGGTGCTTCCAGCAAAAATCGTAATACTTTGTGGTTAAAACAGCAAAGCAGAATGGAGGAAAACTGTATGTTGCTCTTTGGAGAAACTGATGGGATGGTGTTGTTTCCTTGCATACTGATCAGTTTTTGCTCAGGTTCAGTTTTTGCCTTAAGATGCCAGCACTTAAAGCAAAAGGCATCGGTCAGGCTGCAGTGTTAAGTCAAGAAAGATGCACCAGTCTGAATACCTGAACAAGGACATTAACGTTTGACTTTTTCATCAGGAGAGGAAGAGAGTGAGTGAATATAGATCTGGTGGCCAGCAGCAGCCAAGCATCATCAAAGCCAAATTATACACAGTGAGGATCTACCTGATAAAGACTGTAGAGCGCTATTTGTACATAGCAGAGAATCTCACAAAGGCAAATGTTAATTCAGGTTTGTGTTTTTTTTTTTTTTTTATCATGACTAAGAAATTCCAGACCAGCTGACAGCTTTGTTCACAGACAGAGTTTTATAATACCTCTGACCACATTTGAAGTTTTTTAAAAGGATGCACTTAAAATCCTAGAGACTTGTCCAGTCATTGCATTATTCATGAGGGGTATGTTGTAAAGCCAGAAGAGGGTGAAATTGTTAAGATGTTTCAAACTGAATAACGAGCCGAGGTATAAAAATATTCTGAAAAAAGATCTGTATTAACTGAGAATGCGAGAACTATAATTTTCATCTATAAGGATGTGTGCGTTATTCTCGATATCCAGTTCTGTATGTCCCATTGAATCAGCTGTGTAGGCAGTTATAACTTGGAGAAGTTCTTTGTGATGTGTTTCTCTTTGCAGCCAATCTTACATCCTTAATGAAGTCTTCTAAAGGGGAAAGAAGAATTTGTGATGAAGTCAAAAAGCTGCTCAGACTGAAAGTATATAACAGCCCTTTCTGTATAAGAACAAATATATAACATATTCTCTGTGTGTTTGCATCAGATAATCCGATAATCCACCTATTCTGAAAAGAGTTACTGTGAGATTTTTAACAGAGATATGAGTCTTGAAGAGAAAATTCAGGCAAAAGATCGTCAGATGCTAAGAGTGCTCGTGTTGAAATCAAAACCTGTATTTTGTATCTCTCTCTTTTAGATTTGACCAAAAGTTTGGATGCATGCAAAACTGAAGATTTTTTGGTAAGTTTGTCATCTTGAGTCTTCTGAACAGCTTCTGTCCAACAAAAAGTCAGATTTGTGTGTGCATAGAGGTAGGTCAGAATCATTTTTGTGACTTCTTTGGAGTGCATCTGGGAATCAGGGTGGTGAGAGTCTCCAAAGTCCTTAAAGAAGATGTATTTATTAGTAAGGAAAACAACAATTCCAAATGGAATGAGTTATTCTCCATTTTTCTTTGTTTCCAGAAACCACTTCCTTTCCTGAAAGCATCAAAACAGCCAAAAGGCACTAGTGACCAAACAGCATAATTACAAGTAGAAATAATTACACAAATTAGCCTTCTGAGACGTATTGTAGACATGGGGAATACATTTGAAGTTGAGGTCTATATTCCCAAAGTTCGGATATGTTTGAGTTTTTGGTTTTGGCATAGGCCTGTCCTACTTCCAACTAACTAGTTTGCTCGTGTTTTCTTTGAATAGTTTTTCACTGTGACTCATGCAGGATGAAGCAAACTAGTTTGGAGTGTGTGAAAGCAGGCTTCCGGAAGAGTACCAAGTCAAACTGTATAAATTCGAGACATACTAAAGGCCTGTTGTCTTTGAAAACCCATATAGACATTCTCTGGATGGAGCAATGCCTACAACTTATAATTGATTCTTTTCTTTTTTTTCTTTTTGTTTTTTTATGGTCTGGTTAGAGAACGTATTGTGTGTTGCAGGGAAGTGCTGCTTGGAAAAGAACTGAGAGAAATGCAGTTTAGTGGTTAAACAAGACATGAATCAGGAAGGTGGGAAAACTGAAAATTTTTAAAAATCCTATTGAAGCGATTTTGGGTTTTTTTTTTCAGCTAGTAGGGGAAATTTATGGTGGTGTGCAGAATGAGCCCATAACTGAATGTTTTAATGCTGGGCAAAATGGAGAATTAAGTCATTTCATTAGCTTCTGATGCCCTGGCCTGATTTTGTGTTATTCTAAATGGTGAATGCCATATTAAAACTTTTTTGGGGCCTTTTCATTGTTAGGTAGTGATCAGATACACGTCTCAGTTGTTTCATCAAGAAAATATTACTGATGTTTTAAATTTTCATTTACAACTTGAGTAGCTGCTAGGCTCCAATCCTCCTATAAGCGTTTCTTAAATTCACTAATGAAATGTTAAAACACAATATCAAATTACACTTAGGTAATGGGTTATTGGGGAGGAAAAATGTGTTTATTTTTATTAAAAATATACTGATGTATATGTTTGTAGCCAAGCAAAGGCTGAAGAAAACATTGGTGATTTTGTCTTATTCTACTATACCAAACCCACCAATTGACATAGCCATAAGGCTATGAAATTTCCCTTTTATTTTGAAAATATATCATCCCCCTCATGGGATAATCAGGAGTATCATGGCTTCTGCATTTGTGGTATTCTTGTAATTTTGGGAGGCCCACTCCTCGTTACTTGCATGCCTTCTAGCAGTGCATGTCCACCAGAGGAAGAGAACATACCAGACGTAAGCGATTCTTGGAGTCTTTGTTGCATTTTCCTTAAAGCTTGTACCATCTGGGATTGTGTGGCTGGGGGAGAAAAGCAATGATTTAAAAAGTGGGGGGAAAAAAGGCATTTCTAGGCCTCGTGATTCTGGTGAAAAAGCCCTTGAAACATAATGACCCTAAGGCTTCAAAATGCAGGGGGCAAAAAGTCAGGAACTCAAAAAAAGCCCCAAACCTCTCCTGATTTAAACCAGACTCATTATTTGAGGCAGAGTGTAACTCATGCTTGTTGAGCGCTTCAGATTAGTGGTTCTGAGGTTTACTAGGTTGTATTTTTTGGTTGTATTTATGCGATGAATTACTTTATAGCTTGTTGGGGTTTTTGGAGGTGGGAGGGTTGTGTTGTTTACATGCTGTGGATTGATTGCGAACAGTTTCCCAGAGAATATTCAATATCCAAAATTTCAGCTGGGTTGATTAGCTGTGAATGCTTGCATATGCTGTGTGGCATTGTTCCAGTCCCTGGATTCAATGAGCATAACAACTTTGGCAGTCCGGATTTTGAAAAGCACTGGTGTGGTGTCTGGAAGACACCAGGTTCCTTCAGCTCCCATTGGCAAAGACAGAGAGAAGGAAGGGTCCCATTCAGGAACCTGGACGGAACAGGCTGTAAGGAAACCAGTGACACTTCCCTCCTCTTTGTCTGTGTAAGAGCTGTATAAGCTCTCCCAAATACACGTTCTTTTATGGCCTGGGGAATACCTTGAGCATCAAAAAGGGTTGGTGCTGCCACTCGCTGCTTTTTTCCAGGGCTTACTCAGCTGTCAGAGGTGAAGCTCCATGAGTGAATTCAAGCAGGAGCAACAGTAGGACGTGGTGGAACTAAGGAGAAATGCTGTCATGAACGCAGTACGTTTCTGCAGATAAAGATTATACTTCAAACCCTTTAAGCACGTGCTATTCTTTGAACATAGAGGGCTGCATTTGTTTAATTTTTCTTCGGCATGATTGGCAGCATATCTGTTGAGAAGAGACAGAGTAGCAGCCAGGGAGAGGTTTGGCGGGTCAGAAGAGTAGGCAAGCAAAGCTGTCCAGCATATGGAAGTCTGCGGCGTTGCAGCACACAGCCTGGGACAGGCGCTGCTCTCTTAATTTCCCGGAAACGCAAAAATCGGTGCCATTTCTTCAGTCCAAGCGAACAGACATTTGGCCTAAACAGGTGGGACCTAACCATTGTAATCAGACTATTTGTGGATGTATTTTCTTTTTTGGGGATTACAAGCATATGTGTTGAGGTAGGGTCTAAATGGCAAGTAAATGTGTTCTAAGAGGGGGCAACCAAGAGCTGCTTATTAGAATCAGTAATGTTCTCCTTATTTCAGTGCAGAGCTAGCTGCATTTTCTTTTGTCTTTCAACAGGTTAGTAATTACTGTTGCAGTAATTAGGCTTGATGGAGAGTATATAAGACGATAAATGGTTATTCTGTGCAGTAGTGGGGGATATTTGGTGCCAAGCTTATTATTTTCAGTCAAAGCTAATTATCTCTATTATAATACATGACTCTCTTTCTTGAATTATGAGTGGGAAACTGCTGAATAGATTTTTTTTTTTCTTCAAAGTGCCCTGAACCGTGGAGAGAAATGAAAATTAAAAACAATGAAAAGCTTGTTAGACAATGGGAAGACTCATCTGTAAAGCTATTTCTGACAGATTTTTTCTCTCTCTCATCTCCGGTTATATAAATATCAAATGCTTATCACGAAATAAATTGTTGCATTACACATGATACGGGTATAAAAGTTTAGTCCAGACATCGGAGAAACCACTTGGGATTTGGTGGATCGCAAGCAGCGAGCTGCACGGCCGGTCGGGTGCGATGGCGCTGGCTGAAGGGAGCGGCGAGGTTGCCCCTGCCACGCAGCTGTGCTGACCTCTGAATTGCCGAGGTGATCAAGGGATTTACAGATGTTCCTATCAAGCGCCTTTGAAAAATACTGGCTGCCCAGAATAGGCATCTGTTTTGTTTGTATTTAGCGCCCGCCCTGGAAATCTGGACAGGGAAGCAATGTCAGAAGGGATTATACCCTCTGGCTGGCTTACCTCGAGCAATAAGGTCAGCGGAGAGAGCGTGACTTTGGTTAGTAGGGTTCATCTACTCTGCAGATGCTACCCCGTCACTTATTAATAATGCTGTCGTCCCCTCCTCCACTTACATCATGGTTTCAATTTGTAGCAGTGACAGGGCTGATCACCTTTCGAGTCTTAGCCGGCTGACGACACGCCACGGGTTTGCTTTGCCCCACACGTCTGAATCATGCTGTAACTTGACTCTCTGACTGGTGAAAGGCGTAGTGGAGCTGCAGCTCGCTGCCAGCCACAGCTCAGCTGGGCTCTCGGCACCCCTTGCCCCGGCCCGCCCGACCTCACGCCTGAATTTCCTTCCCCTGGGAATCGGGGAGCGAGGCTGGGTGGGAGGAAGGTGGTGCGTGATCACGCTTCGTCTTAACCCACCGACAGCCACGTGGACAGCTGGACCCGAGAGCCGGGAAGCGCTCGCGGGCTCCGTGCGCGCAAAGCAGTCACTGAAATACCTTCATCAGGCCGTGTAGGGTGATTGATAGGGCAATGGAAAAGGCAGCTGTCTGCTGTTGAATGTAAATACTCCTGCGTTAAGAAGGCACAGGGGGGAAAAAAAAACCTGCTACCGTTTCCTGCTTTCCATATATACTTTTCCTAATTTTTAAAAATTGTGACTTTTAGTTGAATTTAATTCCCTGCAGAAAAGAATCAGTAAAGCTTTCCTGCGCATTTACAAGGCAGCTTTCCTTAGAAATTCTGTAGCATGCTTTTCCATGTGCTACACAGCAGATGTTTGAGGCTGATCAGTGTCATGTGTTGCGTTTTGCGGTACTTTAATACGTGCTTTTGAGAGACAAGTAGTATAAAGAGGAACCGAGTTACTAAGATGGATAAAATTTTCACAGTGCTAGTATTTGCCTGTCTTTGGTTACTGCCAGTAAAACCACATCAAACTATCACTGAGCTGCTCATCTGCAATCTATGCTAAAAGCTGCTCGACTCCCGTCAGAAACTCCATCCTTTACGTTCACACTAATTTTTGCAGCAGTCCCTTGCACCACACAAAAGCTCTGTTTATTGACCTTATACATTTTATACTTCTCATAAACTCTAAATCAGACTTTCTCAGTTTTCTCTGGTAGTGCCGTTCTTATACAGAGGTGGTGTAAGTGGACTGCTGTTTTGATGACATAGGTATTATTTATTTAAATTTATGGTGCAATACAAATCCTCTTTCTCAAATTAAGTGTGATCTTGTGAACTCTGTACAGGGAACTTACCCTGGAGATTTCTATGTCTGATGTTAAGTTCATCATTGTACTGTCCCAAATCTTAGTTCAGGTTAGTGATGGCATTTCAAGAGCTGCCTCTTAGGGGTGACTAAGCAGAGCCGTAGCAAAGATACCTTATTAATTCAAATTCCTGGTGTCATTGAAAGTCCAGTTTGATGAAAATGAAAGGTGCTTTCCACCAAACTGCTTATAGATCCTATCAGGCAGTAGCCATGTATTCAATAAGAGTGGCAGAGGATTAAAAAATAACAATAAAAGGAGATACTATTCAAAGGTGTTGTTTCAGATTTTTTCATGATGTCATTATCAATTAAGGTAGTCACTGGATGAGGAAGAGTTCACATGTATTAGCATTTGATAACAGTTATTTGCATGAAAGAGGGTTGTAAGATAGGGCTCTGGACTGCTATAGGCTAATAGAAGCTGTGTAAGGGCTACCAAGAAGGCAGTAATATGTAAAGTTAAGACAATACAGTCAGCTGTACTTTAAATTGCATCTAAATAGGGATATTAAAATATTTATCCGAGATACAGGAGAAGCGTAAGCCTCTTGACTTTCACGAGGCAAATATATCTATAGCACAAACAGATGAAAATAGAGACAGTTTTCACATAATCAAATGAAACGTGTAGCGCTCACTCCTTCATTCCTTGGTCTGAGAATCCAAAATTTAGTAGCTAACAAGTAAATATTGTAAAACATAGTACCAGAGAGCAGGAAAATCCATTAAACATACACAACAGTAACTCATAACTATAATCTTGTATAGATGTGTCTGCAAACTATAACTCAGAAAGCCAAACTAACGCATTTACAGCTGCAGACATCTTTCTTGTATAGATGTGTCTGCAAACTATAACCCAAACTAACCCATTTACAGCTGCAGACATCTCGACAGAACAGCTTTAGATGCTGTTAGCCTATTTTTGTTTTACGTCTCTTTTTCTTAACTGCAACTTAACTGTTTTAAAGTGTATCTCTGTGGGAATTAATGGGGTTTATTATGTACATTTCTGTACTATAAGAATGAGTGATCGATTTTGTTTATGCTAGTTGTTGTTTGTTTGGCTGCGTGACAAGGTTGCTATCAACAGAAGGGATGAAGCATGAGGTAATGACTACAACTTAAATGAGAACACTTGTCATACCTGCTTTTTGCTTGGACTGTTCAGCAAGTATCAGGGCACAGTCAAATGTATGTGTTTTCTTTCATGTTTACAAACTGGCAAGCTTAATGGAAAGTAAACTTTGACATTTCTTAACAGTTTCCTCCACCCCTGAAATCAAAGCTACTAGTATTGTGCTAAACTACTTAGGAGCTACTGAGAGTTTGAGAAAAATGCTCTGTGAACTAAGCACAGAGACTGTTTCTTACAAAGGGATTTTAATTTTTATTACTTATTTATAATCTGGAAGAAATTAAAGTTCAGCCTTCTACATATTCCCCTTGGTGAAGCCATGCTGACTACTCCTGATGATTTTCTTGTCCTTAATGTGCCTGGAAATGGTTTCCAGGATTAGCTGTTCCATCACCTTCCCACGCTCAAGTAGTTCCCTTCTTTACCTTCTTGGGTCCTCCTTCTTCACCTTCTTGAAGACAAGAGTGACATTTGCTTTCCCCCGGTCTTGGGCACTTCTCCCAATCACTGTGATTCGTCAAAGACGATTATTGAAAGTGGCCTCCCAATGACATCTGCCAGCTCCCTCAGCACTCGTGTGCATCCTATCATGGCCTATGGACCAGTTTATATGTCCAGTTTGCTTTGCTAAGTATTCCCTGACCTGATCCTCTTCCACCAAGGGTATATCTTCCTTGTTCCAGCCTTTCTCCCTGGTCTCTAGGACCTGGGATTCTGAAGGCCCGTCTTGCTATGACGCAAAGGCGGCATTCAGTACTTCAGCCTTTTCCATGTCCTGTGTCACCAGGTCCCCAGTCTTCTTGAACAATAGGCCCGCATTTTCCCTAGCCTTCCTTTTGTCACCTATGTACTTATAGAAGCCCTTCTTGTTGTCTTTGACATCCCTCACCAGATTCAGTTACATTTGGGCTTTGGCTTTCCTAACTTTGTCCCTGGATGCTCTGAAAATGTCTCCGTATTCCTCCCAGGTTACCCGTCCTTGCCTCCACCCTGTGTGTTTGAGTTTGGCTAGGAGCTATTTGTTCATCCACTCAGGCCTCCTGGCATTTTTTGAAATCATTGGGAATGGACCATTTTTGAGCTTGGAGGTGATGATCCTTGAATATTATCCAGCTTTCTTGGGCCTCACTTCCCTCCAGGGCCTTATCCCATGGGACTCTTCGAGCAGATCTTTGAAGAGGCCAAAGTCTGCTCTCCTGAAGTCCAGTGTCGTGAGCTTGCTTTTCACTCTCCTCCCTGCTCTCGGGATCCTGAACTCCACCATCTCACGGTCTCTTCAGCCAAGGCTGACTTTGATCTTCACATCCCCAAAGAGCATCTCTCCTCATTGACTCTTCTATGACTTGGAGGAGGAAGTTGTCATTCATGCTCTTCAGGAACCTCCTGGATTGCTTATTGTCCTTCTGTGTTGTCCCTCCAGCAGATACTGGGGTGGTTGAAGTTCCTCCAGCAGATACTGGGGTGGTTGAAGTCTCCCATGAGGTCCAGGGCCTGCAAATGTGATGATACTGTATAAAGTTGCTTATACTGCTAGGGCAATTCAGTGAGGGAAAGGAAGGAGCTATACTGATGATAGAGAATATGTATGTTAGTTCAAAACTGTGAAACATGTTCTGTCTTGCATATTGCCCTGCCAGCTGAAAAGGTTACTACTAATATCCCTCTCCTATCTGTAGACTTATTACCCACACTAGAGATTACTGTTCCCTCAGACCTGTGGCTCAGTGTCATGGGGCCACTCATAAACCTGCTGAAATCTCATAAACTTGTTCAAGTCAGGATAAACTGAGTGAACAAAGACTAAATATTTAAGCATCTTAAGTCAACTTCACTCATTTTGCCTGAAGCATACTCACTCACTAGCAGGTCAGCTTGCTGTAACCTCTGGCAAGGGTGAGAGGCAGCTGGAAAGATCATCTTCTTCAACTGGCATAGCTAGATCTGAAAAAGGACTTCTATCTTTGGCTTTTTTCCACCCTAGACATACTCTGCATATGACTAATTTGGTTTTTAAAAGAAACCCACAAAATGCTTAACCAAAGAATTTTAAGAGGAGGAATGAGCTACAGTCTTGTCTTGGTCTGGGAGGTGAGAAATCTGATGGTATTTGCAATTACTGGTCTAACCTGGAGAGGAATGGCCAGTCAAGAATTGTATGAGAGAAATCATGCTTGGAGATGAGGGCTGCAACATCCACTAGGCATTAGCTTGCATCCCTGAACCTGCCTGAGTGTTGAGCAGTGGAATCACGAGGAAGAGATACCGTTTGAAGAAGGCAGAAAATAAAAAAGAGAGAAGACATACTGAATAAACTGGAGTCTGTCAAATGCAAACATCGGTGGACAAATGCTTTGTGAAAAGGTCTTAAGCTGTTGCTCTTTTCTTTGACTAACAAGAGATTTTGATAAGGTGCCATCATGACTTAAAAACGTTATTCCTGGGCCCACATGGACTATAAGTGCTAGTTTCTTTTTCTTTCTTCTTGGCTAGCTGCAATTTGCTGTCAGTTGCCTAAAGTTCTTATAAATTTTATGTAAGTTTTAATTCAGGGAAGACGTGGACTCCTTTGGTGGGACCACATCACAAGCAAGGTTAGTAGAACTAGACTCAGCTGCAGGAGAACTCCTCCTCATGTCAAGGCAACAACTGACACTGCTGCACCAGTGGCTGGATGGACAGGAGCTATCTGAGGAATCTCTGCAAAATCTAGTGTAAAGAGCCGAACTCCTCTGGCAAAAGTCCGTGACAAATTGCCAGAGATGAGCAGAAAGCCACCCAGGTATGCTTGAGCTCTCCACTCTGGGCAACTGAGCACAGGGCTCGCACTTCCAAAATGTACTGTTGGAGTGGAAAAAAATCCTTCAGCCTCCAATGTCTGTGACAAACTGGGCATATTCTGACATCCCAGTAGCCATACTCGCCCCCTTTGCTCTTCTGCTTCATTTTTTCTGGATCGTGAATGCCACAGAAATTCACTTGCAGGTTTACCATTGCGCTCCCACCGCTGTCACCCTCACATCTCACAAGGCTGAGTGTTTTTGCAAGATTTCCTGAAATTCTGTACTCTAAGTCAGATAATGGTACTCTTGTTTCATAATCAAGCAACTGGGTCTTCATTCCACAGAGTAAGTCAAACATGCAGAACGGTAACAGCAGGTGAAGAGGTGCCTTAGCATGCCCGTTAGAGGCAGAAATTAGATATTTCAGAGCTGGAGGTTGCTTTTTAATAGGTTCATGTGGTAGTACTAATGACGGATGTTACTGCAGTTACTGAAAGCACACATTCTATAATAATGGAAAATAAGCATAAAGGGGTCTCATGTGAACCCAAGAGCCAATGCTTATATAAAAGTAAGAAATAAAGGGAGAAGCAGTAAGTATTAAAAACTTCTAATAACTCAAGCAACTGAGTTGTGCATTTCTGGATGTGTTGGAGATTTTCCACAGATATTTCCTATGGAAAGAATTTATGAATCAAAGCATAAGAGTTGTCCAGGGAAGATTGGTCCCACATGGATACTGTTGCTGTTTTAACTCATCCAAATCTTCAAAACTATTCACTCTGAACAGATTGTATTCATAAGTACAGGAAGCATTTGCATTTAGTATAACTGAATTAGCTGAAGCAGAAATTAACACACTCCATGTAATGTTTAACCAGAAAATAGAATAGTTGTATGGCCAGAATGAGACATTTAGAGGGAGAAGATACAGCAAGCCAAATTTTGTTCTTGGTTGGGGTTACCATAGGAGTGCAGCAGCATAGTTCAGAACAAAACATGGCCGGATTAATTTGCTTTCTACTTGCATTGGCCTTCTTGTCAGTTATTATTTCCTATTTACGAAGAAGGAAGAGCTTAACCTACATTTTTTAGCATCATGGAAAATGGCCAAGACTATTTACCCTGTAGGGACCTATCTAGCATACATTTGAGGGAGGAGGTAGATGCCATTTATCATGTTTTATTTTAAATAATGCTGCCTGGGTATTAGTGTATTTCCCTTCTCTCTTTCCTTTTCAAAAAGTCCAAAGTGGTACCATCCTCAGAACAACTTTTGACTTGAGACTGTGAGGTTACGACTAACATCAACTCTTCTAGAAGTAAATAGGAGTAGAAGGGTTTGTGGATACCTCTGCATTCTCAGACACGTTTAGCAATTCACATCACTGAAACTCAAAATTAAAAGACCTGGAGTTCTCTTTTAATTATCTTCCCTAGCACAAAAATTTTGCAACCAGCTTATCTGTATTAGAAAGGTTGTACTTGTTTAAATTTATCAGATAACACACCTACACTTGCAAGAAGATTAAGGATGGGCAGAAATGCTACCAAAGTTTCATAATGCTTATGCAAATACTTTTTGTCCAGAAATATCCTGAGTACTAGGATCCCTGTTGCTTCCCAGCTTCATCCTGGACAGATTCAGTGAAGCACATCATATTTATGACCAAAACTTTGGAAAAGTAAATATACCTCAGGTTAGAATTTTAGGAGTTAAACTATTTGTTTGTGTCAACTGGTGTTCCCATCATTACAAAGTATACTGTTTGGAGTTGTCAAGTGATGCAGAGAATCATGCTGAAGGGTTCAAGAGAAAGAGCGCTGGGATGGGTTGAAGTTGCCTTGCCCTTGCTGAAGCGGGGAAATTCAACTCTGCTGAACTTTGGTTCCTCATACGCCATGGAGCTGATCCTGAATGGCCTTTTTGCTGATCATCTCTGTTGTCTGAAGAGCTGCATCCTTTTATATCAATGGGATATCCATGAACTTCTGCTGGGGCAGGAGCGGTTACCAAAGCCTGACAAACTTTTCCATTGACTTCATGGCAATACTCACCAGAGACTGGGTATGATGTCTCTAGTTTGAAGCTTTCCTGTGGTAGAAGCAAATGTGTTTCTCTGATGCTGCCTACCTCTAGTGGGTGTGTCAGTCGAACTTTTAATACACTGTTTGTCCAACACTGGGCATCTTCACTCAGGACTGAATATGCTACAGACTTTTACTTTAGATCTAAACTGGGACATCTAGAACACTCTGGAGCTAAATGCATCCAGGCACATGCTAACTTCACATTAAGGGGAGTCAAGGGGTATATCCCTCCCCTGGTTCCTCCCTCCCTACGTCCCCTCTCGCACTTTGATTTTCACACCCACCACGTGAGCTAGAAGAGAGTGGCAGTGCTGAGTTTCCCCTGATCTGGAAAAGTGGGACTTAAGGTGACTGGGACTGAAAGGACTACTGCAGCGTGTGCTCCCACGATCCCACACCTCACGTTCAGTATGTCTTTTCAAAATGAGGTTCTTGCATGCTGGCCCAGTGTTATGAAGAAGTGTTTACTGCTGTTGCAGTATGCTCTCTAAGACATAGGATATCCTTCAATTCCTCGGGTTTTTCACTCCAGCATCTCTTCAGGAGGAAAAAGTGAAAGCCTGATATGGCAGTATTTAATTATTCTTGTTGCACAAGGTACTAGCAAAACATCTACCATTAATCATGGATGTTTTAAAACCGTAAACTCATTGTCTATATTTGCTAACAGTTGGGCAAGAAAGTTGATCTTTCCTGAAAATACTGAAGCAGATGGGAGCAGTGTGAATGCCAGAACATCCCTACAAACTCTCCTAACATGAAACAGTTTTGGACAGTTCAGGACATCTGGAGTGAATATGGGAGAGGGAAATGAAAAATTTCTTGAATGTACTTAAAGGCTGAAATAGAATCGCAGTGGCGTAGACATGCAGAAACCCTGAATGAAATACACACATGGATATGGCAGAATGCTTAAAAGGAAGTCAGCCTGCTAGGAGCAGAACTATTTTTAGTCTTCTAATGAAGAAAGCAGCTGTATTTGAGAAAGCCAGTCACTCACTGCTTGGAAAATCAGCTGGAACTCTTTCTGGGTCCTGGTGTTCTTGGTTGTGAGAGGAAAATCTTATGTGTAAGCTCTTTCAGCCCTGGAGAACCTTAAATGGCAGTCATCTTGGGTTTTGAAGCACAGTTGGGAGCTTCTTGGGAACAGATTCACAGACTTCTGTTGGAGCCCATGGTCCCTTTGCGGTGTTCAACCACTCTTGGAATGAGTGTTTCTTTAGGAGACAGTGAGGATCTGGCAAAGTCCTCCGAGATGTGCATTGAACATAACATTGGATTCTGCCTTTTTTTGTTCTGTGGTGTGCTGCTTGTTATTCGATGTTTATTTCCGTTCTTAATTTTCCCAGAGCTTTGCTAGGGTGCAGCAGTGTGTCCAGTTCATCGTAAAACCTCTGTTTTCTTATCTGTGTAGAGCTTGTGTTAGGTATGGGAATGGAGGAGAGCCACTTCATTTTGCTGCTCTAGTGAAACTTGACTTGTGAAAACTCGCTGCTCTTTAGGTACTATCTTTGTACAGAATAAGCCCTTTTGTAAGGGTTTTTTTTGGTATGAAAGAGAGAGATGTCTTTTTCTGTCATATTGCTGAGGTAAACAAATGATCAAAGTGAATTATGTGTATCCTGGCTGTGACAAGAACAGACAATAGTTATCACAAGGTCAAAACCATCGAATGTGCTTGCTGGAAGTAAAGGAGACGGCTTGATTTTTCCACTGGCTTGAGAAACCATTTCTGAACTAGTTCAAGTAGATGCATCATAAAAGGCTGAATCGAGAGAAAAGCCAGTGTCGGGGAAGCCTGACCAAAGTCATCTGCCTGAGATGGCCTGGCATTTTTCAATGAGAGGACGAGATTAGTGAGGAGTAGGGTTTGGTTTTGAAAACCTACTTCTGCAGGTGATGATCTATCCATTTCCATCAATGGCCACCTGCCCAAACCGTCAGGAATTGGACAAAATCTTAAAGGTGAGAGGAAGGCAGGGTATTCAAGAAGAAATGCCGTGGAGAGGGAGCTGGGACCTGGGCTCTGTGGGTATCCCTGCCGCTGGGCAGCTTTGGCAGGCTCCTTCAGTCACTTCCAGCTCCCAGCCTTGCGCCTGGTCTGTTTAAAAATACATTCTTTTCCTGCCTGTCACATGCTTTAATATGTGAAGTAACTTACACAGTGGGGAACCATCTTCTATGTAGGTACTTAAATGCTTAAAAGTTGGAAGGAAGGGAAGGGGTTGTAAGCCCCAAGAAGAATATCCTGATCTCTCCTTTTTTAGTAAGACTATGGCCTGGGGAAGCAGGTGATGCTCTCAGCCCTTCCCATTTGCTTGTCTCCCGCCACGTGCCTGCAAAGGGCTATCCCTCTTCGGATCTCCTGGCACAGTTTCTTGTATGATCGGTCCCTAAATCTGTTTCTGCTTGAGAAATATAGTTTTAAAAAATAACCTCTATGACAAGTATCGAAGAGAGAGAAGATCATTCTGACTGAATTGTGTAAGGGGCAATTACATGGGTATTTACTCTGGCATACGTCAGGCAGCTTGGGGACAGTGACCAGCAGCTAGAGGGGGCTTGGGGAGCAGGAGCCTCTTTGCCCGACGCGGGGGCAGCCAGAGCAGCACGTCTGACCGCAGCCTTTGCTTTCCGCCACAAATACCTGAAGTTTTTAGCTGGTTTCAGTAGAGCCTGTTTTGCATAAACCATTTCTATTTTCCCATTACTCATATGTCCCTTTGTTAATAACATAATGTAAATAATTCCGTGCTGGATTTGGCATTCATTTAAACAGGTGTAACACTAAAGCAGTCGTAATTGGTTTCAGTGTTCCCAGCCTTCTCTCTGGCTACACTTTCCAAAGGAGTTAACTTGTTTTTGCTTTTGAAGGCTCATTATTACCATAATTCACCCATCAGTCTGCTGCTTTTAATGTTAATTCAGTTTTATAACTTGGTAGGAGGCAAGATCAAATGTTTCAGGCTTCATCCTAAGGTTATTCTTTGAGTGGCCGGTGGTTTAAATGGACGTGATGGGCATTGGCAAGAAGAGGTTTGTGATATTTATAGTCTTCAGGAATCTGTGTAAAAATGAAAAAACGCTTATCCTGATTCTGTATAAATACCACATCCAAAGCACACCTGTCTTCTGCCATGTGGGCCAGCTAATTGGTTTTTGATCTATTTTTACTGTTCTTAGCTGAAAGGCAATTTTTTTGTTAAGTTTCACAGAAAGCTCTAGAGCTGTTTTAGGGGTTTGTAGCTGTGAAAAATAGCCGTGGTTCTGTTTTTTAAAAAGCATTCTCAAGGAATAATTACAATGATTGAGAATGCTTCTTAAAAAAACAGAAGCGTGTACATTTTTCATAGCTACTCAACTCTAAAATGGCTTTGTGGGTTTCTTCACATATTCAGGAAACTTTTAAAAATAAAAAGGAGCAAATCTATCTCTGAGCTTGGCAACCGCTGAAGTTTATATTTCACAAGTATCTGAAAATGGGTTCCTCCCCATTTGCAGACACAGATGCCAAAGTTTTAAACTGACAGTGCAAAGTTTATATTGCAAGCTTTGTAAAGGAGCAAAGCAGCATTTTTCTGCTCTGTGCCAGTCCTGCACTTATGCGTGGCTGGGATGAAGCCTTGTTGGACAGTTATTATTATTATTATTGTTTATGAATTCTTTGCCTTGTGGTCATGCAGAACAGCAAGTTGGCGTTGTTGAATTGGGAACTGTAGACATGAAAATAGCAAAAAGGTTGCCCCTGCTGCTAAACTTTTGGCAGTATTTTGTATTCCATTCTTGTCTGTATTAAAACACAGAATGTAGTGAATGGGCCAAACCCTGAAATCCTTATTTGGTTATTATGAAAAGAGAGAGAAAAGGCTGTGATTCATTAGGAGGGGGATGAGTAAGAGGCTGCAGAGAAGGTCTATGCAAGGTATCTTCTGTTCCCTTGTCTCATAACCAAGCAACGCAGGGGTCGTGGCTCTGTCAAAGGTGATGCGTTAAATAGTCCTCATGCTGGGGCAAACGGAGGAACAATGTAAGGAGATGCCAGCTGCTTATGTGATATGTCTAAGCATGTACACGCAGGGTTAATGGGAAAGGGAGGCCATTGAGACCTCCGGGTAAATGCATGCCCCTGCAAAGGTGACTTGGGTGGAAATCGTTGCATGGGATGCTCCTGAAACCAACTATTTCAAAAGATTAATTGGGAGATTTTTTTTTTTTTTGATAGGAGCACAAAATACCTGGGGTTACTTATTATCTCAAACAAAAGGGGTACAGGAAAGGGAACTAAATCTGTGGTTTCAGCATCAGAGCAGTCTCTAAGTGGCAGGTCACTAATCCCACTTCAGTATTTTGCCTGGAGCAGCAGGAGTTACAGATGTTTGCTTGCATCATCACAGTATAGTCTCTGATGATGGTGGTTTGTGTTGTTGTAATCCCACAGAAATTATACTTTGGCTTCAATACTTTGGCCTGTCTGGGCATGACTGATCATTATCTGCTCTTCAAGATTAACTGAAAGTGCCTAGCTAAATGCCCTGAACTTGATGGTAGAAGAGGATGAATTTGCGGGCTGGGTCTCTGAAAACGTTGCGTAAAAAAAGGCTGTTGTGTCTATTCCCCTGTGCTCCCCAGCATAAATGAAAGAAGAAGAGAGCAGCGCAGAGCTGGGGCTGTCTGCTCGGGATATATTCAGTTACTTAACTCATGGCACAGGCCACTGCAACCCTAGTAGGCAGCATTTCAGCAAAGGCCAGCAAGTGTTGTAAATAACATCGGGAGAAGAGTTTTTTGTTCCTGTCTCCCCACTTTTTACGTTAGATGCTGAATGAGTCGCACACGCTTTTTGTGAGGGGGGTTACGCAGCTGATCGGCCTCACGCTCCCCAGACCTCCCTGGAGAATCTCAAAGATAATTTTAGTAAAAGGCTGTTCTGAGTGCCATTTGGCTCATCTGTTTACAAAGTCACAGAGTCTCTTCTCGTTATTTTTCAGGGATCAGAGGGGACAAAAGTTTAAATATTAGCTCAGCTATTTAAACCCTGTGGCAATGCCAGTCTGCTTGGCACATAGTGTTGAATCTAGTGATAAGATATTCGGTTGACTGATGACCCTCGCAGCGTTGTAAGAAATATGCTGATAAATTCTCTGTGAGGGATAAGAGGGACGAAGCGTCTCTTATGTTTTATGACAATCGCTAATCAAAAAATCTGCCAAAAACCTGGGCTTAGAGATCTATGCTGTTGCCCTCCAGTAAACCCTGATTTCCTGGAGACTTCTAGAGTATTCCTAGATAAGCAGTATTGCAGATGAATAACGAAATAAAAAAAGAGTTCTCTAGTAAAGGCTTCGTGCCTGAAAATATATATATAGTGACATTTTTGTCCACTAGATGGCTTTTCTCCCCCCTACCTGCAACCTGCTAGAGCAGTCTGAATCCAGCAAATGTCACCTATCTAAAATGATATTACGTACAGCTTAATTCAGATACTGGTAACGCTTCGGTCAAAAATTTCTAATTACGTACAGCATACAGGGCTTATGTATCCTGTGATGTAAGTTTTCCTATGTGGAGCAAATCTCCCATACGTTGGCACAGAGAAAAATTCAAGTTAAGATGTTTTAGCAAACTGTTTGCCAGAAAACAATGTTTGCTTATGATATGAAATTATTAAAGACCACAGAGCATATTCTGTGATTATTAAGTCTTCAGCACTGACACTGAAAAATAATGTAAAATCTTCCAGACCTTGTTTTGGTTTCGCTGGGGGTTTTTAGGAATCAGAAACAGAGGAGTTCCTCCCCTTACCCACCCAGCCTGTAGTATAATATTAATTAATGCTGTTTGGAAGCAAATTTAGCTTCTGCAATTATTATAATTAAGTGGGACAGATGGGACAGAACTCTGCATTATGTGGCTTAAGCCAAAAAAAAGAAAAAAAAAATTACGTTATTTACATTGAGGAAAGTCTCAGTTTTAGTGATCATGCGAGTCCCACTGACCACTGAGATACTAGCAGGGCTGTGCCTTTCCTGTTGACTTAACCAGGTGAATAAGATAGTGGTCAAGAGAAGAGTACCCTGAATTAGTAAAATGTGTGGTATTCAGGATATGACAAAAAATATAATAATGCATCCCAACAAACATTCTGTTATTATTTTATAGTATTTACTCTCATAAAAAAAGCATAACATGGTAGAATTAAAAATAATCACCAGGCTGATGTTCACCATTTCACTGGAGAAAATATAAGGGAATTGGTACAATTTTAGATCAGTAAAATGTTCTCAAGAAATGTACTTATACCAACAAGGCTGATGTGTGTACACACACTAGAGGAAGATGAGAGAACCTCTATCATAAGCTGCTATTGGTGTCTCCCCGAGAAGCTCAGTCCCTTGCTCCTACCAGCACTTGGGATTTGGGGGATTTCTGCAAGGAAGTTACTGCAGGAGCCTGCCTGGAGATGCAGTTCCTCAGTTCATTTTATCGCTGGTGAGGGTTTGTTCAGTGTAAAACTCCCATTCCTAGCCGTTGACCCAGAGCAGGTCTTTCTTTTCCTGTCAACTTCCCGATAGCCATGGGGGAAAAAAAGAAGTGTGTTCTCATTTCAGCATCCTTCACCCTCCTCCTTCCTTCTCTGGAAGAGGAAGCAGGCAAGCTGTTTCTGTTACTCATCCTTTCCTTCAACCTCCTTCCTTCGGGATCTTTAGCTCTTGTGAACCATTCCAGTGCCCATTCCTGCCCCCAATTCTAGCTTTTGCAAGCTTCAGCATGAAGTTAGGGGGATTGTTGGATTTCCCTGCATGGCAGGGGGCCCCGCTGGAGAATAGGTTGGGTACTGTGGGTACTGGCTGGCAGCGCTGGGATGGAGGAGCAGCACAAGCGCTGGGGCTCTTTCTCTGCAGATTCAGGAAGCCAATGTCACATCAGTTTGTGCTCAGTTTGAGCTTGGAAAGGTGGTTTTTGCTGCCATAAGGCTTAATTTTTTAATTTTTCTTTTTCTTATCAAAAGCTTAGATTCTGTGGGAATTCATGACTGAGACCAGTGTCCACACTTGCCAGGGAAATCTTGCAACTGCAAAGCATCTGAGTGGATTTTTAAGCCCCGTTTGACTAATACCAGAAGGATTAGCATGTTATTTTGTTTGATGCCAACACAAGAAAAACCTCATGTGCTTTAAACTGAAGGGTTACGTTTACCTGGGTGGTGCTAAGCTAAGGTGATGAGAATCATGGTGTAAAAAGCTCAGGTACACTCATGGCCCTGGGGCATGGAGTACTTCAGGCTGAGCCAGCTATTGTGCTACCTGTCATGAATGAATGGGATGGAGGAGCAGGCTCTTTTGGTTCACGAGTGAGCGGACATGATTTGACATTCTGAGTATAGGAGGTGTGAAACACTGAAGTAAGACTGCTAATCCAATGGTGGTCAGCTAAGCAGTTTGGTCAGAAACATCAGGGGTAATACACAAGTACAGATCTTTGAGCCTCTTAACTGCCTCTGCTTTCAGTTACATCAGTATAAATCTATTGACTTCCCTAGAGTTCCCACATCAGGCTTATTCCAGTGCTCCTGAGAGCAGAGTTGAGAGGACGGAAGGGAGGAGAAAGAGGTGAATGAAACAAAAATGCAGTCTGCAATTTTACTATGCACATGGTATATTCCCTTTCATGTGTTTCAACCATTTGGCCTAGTAGAGGATGTTCTTTCTGGCCAACAAAAACTGTGAAGCCACAATGAACAATCAGTAGCACCTAAGACTTCTGCAGTAGCATCAGTGGATTAGATGTTGTTATGGAAAACCTTCTCTAGTACGCAAGTATGTGCATGCTACTGAACATGCAGTAGTAACACTCCCATTTTTTATCTCCACTGTACTCCTATCTAGCTATCTGCTGATCATAGGCAGAAGAGACCATGTGAAGTCCTCCAAGCCTAACTAGAATATTCCAGAAACCATAGCATTGAAAAAAAAGAATTGAATTTTCAAACAGGAGAAGAGCCTTAGCTCAGTTTAAAAATTGTCTGGGAGGTGATATGTGGGATTGCTGTCCCTGACACAGTGTGTATCTGACACACTGTGAAGCCAGAACTTTTACTAAGTGCAAAGGTAGTTGGGAAGAGCCAGGTCATGCTACTCTTCAAACTCACTACAGCAGCAGATCCAAAAGGCAATAAATAATAGCTTAGCACCCAGTCCTTACCTGTGCTGATCTCGGGGAACTCGGGATAAGGAAGCAAAGGTTGACCTAAGCCACCTTTAATCCATCTTCAATCTCGACATTGGCCAAAGATCTCCTTTAACCAGCAGCAGTTTATTAGCGTGTTGAAGCGCTTGCTCCAAAAAATCCCAAACTCACTCACAGCAAGGGCTCAGCTGGAGGTAGGTAGCTCGTATACAAACCAGCTATGTTCGCTCACAGTTCTTCTGCGCCACCGTGCACCTCTGTAAAGGCCATGCTGAGGTCCTCTGCACTCTTCACTGGGCCTTTGATCTCTGCCAGTACTGTGCGTTCCCCTCTCCAGGTCAAAGAAAAATGTTTTTTACCACGCAGGAAATCTGTCAGAGGGATGTTACTAACCCAAACACCTCCACTCTGTGAAGGAAATGTAGATTCAATTCCTTTTGTGGATTTGCAATGCTGCTGCCACACCTGTGTGACGAAAGGTCAGGGAAAACATAGTAAGCTAAAAAAAAAATTCAGTAACACCAGAGCAAGAAGATGTGCACGTCCCAGAAAATAAACTTGGCTCTAGACTGAACATAAAAGGATTTGCCAAAATCTTTGTCTGTCTTTTCAATTGAGATGCAGGTTTACAACGTTGAAAGTAGCCGTCCAGGTTTTATCTTGGGTTGGCCCGGATGAGGAGTTGACTCTGCAGACCTGCCCAGGCACTCGGGGAGCTTGGCCAGGCCTCAGGACTGATCCTTCTCTGAGTAACCCCAGAGACCTCCCAACCTTCACACCAGGATGTCAGACACACGAGATTTGCTGTGGCTGCCCTGCGGTATCAGATCAGCTTCATCCACACAGTATCACCTTGTTGTTGTCTCTCTCCGTTTAACCCTGCAGAAAGATTACAGCGTTTCTTCTCTGGGTTTGATGGGATCCGGTTTTGCTTACACCCTAATGATCAACCACGAAAAAAATGAGTGACATATACCTGTTATGAATTAGCATATGCTGTTAGTTAAGCCTTTGAATGTGTGTTTAATTTTCAGGTGGATGCGTAATTACTCTGTGACCTGTTTAGCATTTCAGACTCATTCCTTTCAAAGACTGGAGGAAAAAAAACAGGTTACATCCAAGCTGAAATGAAAAACACAAAAGATTTTTTTTCTGTAGCATTTTAAAAAGGTTTCTGAACAAATTTGTTTTCAAAGTAGTTTGCTCTCAATCCTAAAATGAAAACTGCCAGCAGCTGGCTGGGAAAAAAGCAAAAGTTAGGCTGAAAAGTAATAAAACTCACATGACCTGAAACTGTACAATACTGAGCCCATTCATAACCGCAGCTAGATTTCTTTGTCATTCTGGAAAAAATAGTGAAGTGTCTGGGGGTTTTCTTTGTTACAGTTTTTCTTAAAGGGATTTTCTTTTGGGAGGCAGCAGCAGAAGGGATTTTTGTTGGCTAGTTTTCTTTCAAAGCTTAGCGATAAAGGGCAAACTATGATTTTGGCAGGGAAGTATCACATCCCGTGTTAGGGAATAAATTGTTCCCTTCGTTATGTACCGAGTGATAACCCTTTCTGGATTTATGGATTTTTCTATATATTTGCATAGAAAGCCATTAGAGCACCCTTTTAGCTGATGAAAGTAGCACATTGTTGCATGTTTCTGCATGTCTTACAACTCCCTGCACAAGCTATTGATCAGGTAGGTCGCTCCCAAGGAAGCAGAGAGTCATTCTGTGCGCTTTCTTAGACAAGAGGTAAGCCTTGTTGCTAGTCTACAACGTGCCGTCTCCCCCTCTCTCTTTGCATAGAGCGTGATAACTTCAGAATTCACTTGCTCCTTTCTGGGTAAGATTTCCAGCCTGACACATCACAGGGAAAGAAAGAAAACAAGGAAGAGGCACAACTTTTCAAATGGAGGAAAGTCAGACCTTTTCCTTGCCAGATTCAAAAAAAGCAATGCTTGCCCAGCTCTGCTGTTTCCGTGTTGATTTCAGTGCTAAAAATGATGCACACCCGTTATATTAGAGCGGATTTACTTCAGAGAGCATATTTTCATTCGGATTCATGTAACTGTTGACCAGAAGCAAGGTTAAATTGAACCTGTTTAAAAATTAACCCATTTTTAAAAAAATTGCATAACGCAGTAGCACTCTTCAGGCAATCCTTCAGCTTTCTAGCATCAAGTCACCTTTGATGATGTGCAGGCTATGTTTAAAGGCAAAGCATTCCTAACAGCTCCTATGCCTGCAAAGTTTCATGCTGTTCCTTTAAACTGGTAACTCTGATGGTCTTTATATTGTAATAGTGTGAAAATGAGCACGCTCGCTCATTTCTGCATTTGTTTTCCTGGACACCGTCTTTCAAAAATATACCTTTAAATGTGCCCATTTCTAATTCCATGCCCCTAAAACAGCTCAAGCAAGGGATACAGGAAAATGCAGAAAACTTTAAATGCTTGAGGAATCCTCTCTGTCAAAAACACATCTATCTTCAACCCTGTGTTTTGCCTGTGAGAGCAGGGACAGGTGAGGAAGCAATAATCCGAAGCTCGTAGTAAATTTAAATCCCATAATTCAGAATTAGCTTGTCAGGAGCTCAGAGCTAAGTAAAGCTTAGATTTCTTCTCCTACTGTATTTTCATTCAGATTAATATTTAAGCCGTGCTGGTGGTTGTGTCCAGGAGAACAGTCAGTCCTTTTACAGCTATAAATGGTAAGAGGCCGGGTCTGTTGGAGCTCGCCTGTCAGCTGTTTGAGCAAGGCGAGCACCTTGCTGCAGCTGGCCCCAGACCCTGCATTTTCATGGCTCTCGGGCTCTCCGCTTGCACCCGCCCGCTCATTGGTTGTAGCTATCGCCCTCCTTGCAGCGACGGCTGCTGACAGTGTATCTCTCCTCCGCTGAGATTACTGCGTATGACCTACTTTGAAAATGGTGTGAACCAAGGTTCACAAATTGTCTTGGAAGGATGCCACGAGGTTGGTGTGCAAACATGCGCGGTCTGGGAGGCTTCTGGCGGAGCGGAACCGGCTGCCTCCGCGTCCTTCCAGATGCAGCGCGCGTTCCTTCGCCAGCCCCGGCTTCACAATCCATCTTTGTGCTCTTGAGTGCGGCATATTGATTTCCCAGGCAGGCCTGCTAGGTTAGCGAGCCTCTGGCCAGTAAGTCCCTCATGCTTTTTTGCTCTCAAAACAGCTGAAGTAGTAATAAAGATGAATAAAGGGTTTCAGGCTGAGCCGTCAGCTGAATCCTAGCAGTAGTAGTTGTAGTAAAAGCAGTAGTAGTGGTATCAGAATACAAGTCACAAAGGAGAGCTAAGCGGTGATATTTTATTTACACGGTTCATCTGTTTACTATAATCTGCTCATTTATAGCATAATGTAAACTTGCAATTACCAAAGCTGCTTTCCATGCCAGATGAACGGTTTAACCTGTATGTCATTCCAAAATACTGAAGAGGAGAAAATTCAACAGAAAGGAACAGCCTGGAGAATTGCAGCCTGAAAGCTGTACGGGTTTGGGGATTTTTTTCTTTCTTTTTTTTTTTCCTTCTTTCTCTTCCTTATATAACCTCTGTGCTGCAGAGGAAAGTTTCCACAGACTCAGAAAGATCATATGCAGTTTCAAATCTATTTGAAAGATAAGGCTTTTTTTTTTTTTTTTTCTTTCCCTCCCCAAGGCTAATATATTACATACCTACTCAGCACAGGGCTGCCTGTTATCTGATAAGATAATTAGCATCAGACACTAGGAGAAGAATACGTACTTTTAAAAAGGAGCATTACTGAACGTTCACAGAGAGAGTTAAAGAGCATGCTTATCAGAGCTTTTCCATGCAGAAGACTTGCGCTAGTATTTGACTTTGGGTCGAGAAGTCCTTTATTAAATTAGCAATGCAAATGTGTTTTACTTTATACATGTGGAATTTAAGTGTGTCGGACAGCCTCCCTCTAGAGCACTTCGGGGTTTTTTACAGATTTAGCGTGGGCCAAGAGTTCCAACTCGGGCTCTGAGTATTTCTTTTTGTTTGTTTTATCCTCTGTAAAGACATCTGTTCTACATGGCTCTCCACCTTGGCCGCAGTTCAATTTCCACTGACTTCCATGAACTCCATTATGAAACCCAAGTGCAAGCCTCTCTTTGCACCAGGACCAGCCCGTGACTCCTGAGCACAGACCTGCAGCTCACAGATGCCCTCAGCCACATCTCCCGAAGCATGTGGCTACGGGGAGCAGCCACCGTCTTGAGGAAAGTACACCTCATCCTCCAGCTTGTCCCTCCCCTGCTGATTGACAGTCATGAGCACTTGAAGCTATGCTATAGTAGTTTAAAAATAGGGAAAGCTGAGACAAAGACCTTTATCAGCTCTAAAAGCAGGACAACACTGATGCTTACTCTGCCTGATGTGGTCTTTGCTGGTTGCTAAATGGTTGAAATGATCCATGGTGGTCAAAGGGGGAAGAGGGCAGGACCTGAAACAAGAACTTGACGTCTGACGTTTGCCAGTCCTGTTCGTGAAGCGGCTGGCCCATAGGCCGGAGCTCCTGTCTGAACACGCCTGCTGGATCCTCTGCAGCAAACCCCTCTGGCCTGACAGTTGTAATAATAAATACCATAACTAGGCTGACATTTGGGCCTGGCAGGGTCTTTCATAAGTCTCAGCTGGGAGTGATTGTTTTAATGAAAAATGTTAATAGATGAATAGTTTGCCCATGAGTTGTTACTTCTAGCATAGAAGGCACGGAGTTGTTTTCAGTGGTGGTTGTTTTCTTTTAACAGTATATGTGGAGCTTTCTGGGGGCTGAGGCAGGGCTCACCTAAAAGGTGGGGGCAGGACTCTGAAAATGTGTGGTGTCCTTGTCACTTGCATCATTCTGTGCAAGGTGTGATGGCAACCAGGGGAAACTGGAGCCAAAGGGAGGGGTTCAGTTCTGGTCCCTGTTACAGGGCTGCTGGTGAAGGAGCAGAGTTCTCAGCCTAACCCAAAGGGGACCAGGGTATACATATGCAGACCCAGGTTATTGCAGATGGGAGCGTCAATTGCACAGGAAATATTTCTGCTCAAGATTTTTTTCCGATTGATTGCAAAGGAAGAAATGGTCACTGATGGAGGGAGGAGGCAAATCCTTCCCACCCCTGATAAGTCCCGTTAGTCTGACTGAAAGATATGATGCATCAGCTTGTGGGGCTTTGCTCTCTAGGCAATCAGCCAGCCTGTTGAATGAGCAGATCGCAAAAAGGGAACGTGGTTGGAGCAGTACAAAGCAGGCCAACCGAACGTTTCTTTTGTCTTTTGTGTTGCCTATGATTTGAGAAAACATTTTGGAGTAACAGAACAGATCAGGGAGACAGAGAGGTAACTACTGCCAGGCATGCTCAGCCTTCAGCCCCTGCCCTTCGTCTGGCCCCAGTCCCTCCCAGAAACGAGGGAAGACTTGAGCAGAAGAACTGAAAGACAGCCCGTGACTACCAGTGGCAGAAATGTTGCCTGACACAGACGTGGACGCAAAGTACTGCAACATACCTTGCCACTGCCAGATGCCTACTTCTCTGACGTTACAGAAGGAGCCTAACGTTGCATTATAAACCTCAGTTGACACTACTCACCTTGTCACGTCTCTTGTGTGAGGTATCTTATTTCACAGCCTCTGCCGAAACATGCCAGGCGCTCGAGCTAAATCAGGAGAAGAAACGTAACACGGTATTTCCAGGTTTGAGCAAATGGGTATTTTGGGCAGAAGTAAATGGAGGTTATGATCTCCCACTTTGATTTGAATCTTCCATCACAGCTAATGTGTGGTCTGGCAAGATCCATTCATGGATCTGTTTTTCAAAGAGCGAGATCCTACAAGCTACCACCCAAACCTTAGCTTACCTCTGCTAATCAGGTTGACAAAAATTAATCTCTACCATCAGCTGTGAGGCAGCCAGTAACTTGATCCCTGTCACTGAGGTTTCAGGGTAGCGCAGGGTACTGAGACTGTCCTTGTAACTTTGGCCAGTGAAAAATGGTAGTGCATAATTATTTGTTGGATCACTCTTGGTATTTGATACTGTTGACCGTTGAATGCTGCTAACCTGTGTGGAGAAGCTGTGCCTATCAGTGGAAGCTCCATGAAATCATTCTGTTCCTTCTCCTAAGGTGGAGCCAGAGGAGTCGCAAGCAGCAGTTGTTTTCCTGTGTCCAAACTCCTCATCTCTGGAAGCTGACAAGGCTTCTTCCGTACACATGTGAAACCATTGGAGAGCTGGGAAGATCGCATGGTGAGCTAAAGTGCCTGCTTTTCTGTAGATGCTATCTAGGTTTTCATATTCCTTATTGCAAGCATAATTATTGCCTTCCCCTAATTATCTTAGTGACTCCCTGAGGTTGGCATTGCACTGCAGAGCAAGTGGCCAGAAGTGAACCAGACAAATCTATGATCTCAGTTGTATTAAATACCTGCATCAATGTTACTTAAAATCACATGTAAACCAAATTGACTGTGCTAGCTTAAGACCGTCTTATTTGCAAATACTACATCAGCTCCTAAATAGACTTAAGCTTAAACTGAAACAGACATGGTTTAACACTGAAATATGAGAATGTCCACTCTGTCTTTTACACCAGTTTAACTAAAATAGATTTCAAATTATAACTTTAGAGAAACTAACATAATTTTTCCTAGCAATTTAGACCTAGGTGATGACTGTAGAAGCAGAGGAGTACTTTGAAATTCTTCTTTCCGTAACTATTCCAGGTGCTGAGAACCTTTGACCTTTTCTGCACCACTGTGAACTTTTGGGCTTTAGTCCTTGCCCACAGAATATGCACAGAAATAGGAAAGCTCCATCTCCATTTCACAGGGGCCAGACGGTGGTCTTCACTCTGTTGGGTGCAGTGCAGCCACAATGGTCCTCATAAAATGATAACTGCATTTGAAATCACATGCTCAGAAAACTGGAACAAAGGGGAGCAGTCTGTCAGTTTACCACGCACACATTGCCATAGGCCTGTTGTTCATAAATGTCTCCCCATTTTCTTTTCTCTGCTATGCATGGAAGTTCTGCTTCGTTGCATGGAGTCCTGGGTAGGTTTTCAAATTTGATCCTGGAAGGCTTCCAAGGAAATGGCCTTCACAGTTTCTGAGATGGGGCCTTCCTTTACGGTCGTGATTGCACGCAAGTGCATTTCACAGAAGCAATGAAACTGTCAAGCCATAGAAGGAAGCTTCTGGACACAGGACTTTCCCAGAATCTGTATCTAGACTGAGGAAATGTATTTCTGCAATGAGTAAAATGTCTGTAGACATCATCGCTTACAGAAAATGTCAAACTCCCTCTGTAAGTTATAGAAACACACAAGTGCATGTGTAACCCCTACAGGATTAATCAAGCTCTTTCTCCTATGGGGTGCTAAGGAAGGAAAAGTGGGAGAGATTATTGTTGCTATTTTTACATGCTTGGGAGCTGCTAAGCGATTATAATAATGGGAGTCATAAATTACTTCACCAATGCATTTGGAGATGAGACAGTGAACTGACTCCTTGGAGAAATAGAGGATAGGTATTCTGAATGGCAGACGCTGCAGAGGAGAGGGCTCAGGCATTGGGAAAGGGAGACTGTATGGATAAAACTGGATTTCTGTTCTGCTCCCCCACTTTAATTCATTTGTGGTAGAAGCAAAGCAAGCACCGCATTTGCAATGTACAAGTTTGGTGAAAGCATTTGCACCTGCTACCTGAAGGATGGTTCAGTAAAAGAAATTCAAAAGTTTATTCAGTGGATTCTTTTTTCTTTTGCTGTTCCCAAAAAAGAAGCTCATTCATATGCACTTGACAGTGAGAGGTAAATTTTCAGTGCAGTGCAAGGTGACTTAACCACATGATTCCTCTGCAGCAAAATCCTCATGCCAAGGCATGTGAAAACATCTGTAGATGAATCCACTGCCCTGTGGCAATGGGAATCCTGGTCAATGAATTTTGTGCTGAGTGCCGAAACAAATAAAATCCATGCCGCAAATCTCCTGTCTGCAGCACTGTGATTCTCTTTGAGATTCTGTGCAGACTTCTTCCTGGTGCATTGCATTAATATTAAATTAACAACACACTACTCACATGGAACTTACATTCTAAAAAAAGCTCATATTATGCTGTAAGCCTTTTATTACAAAATAATAGCAGTCGTGAGGTTAAAGTTTGTTCATACAGTTTTCTATAGAACATCTGTACATTTTTTATGGAGGATAAAAGCTACGTTCCACGTGTTGCTTAGTCGTATGAATATAGCTAATGAGTAGTTTATTGAATTTCCTTTTTGATTTTACCATTTGCTTATATTCATATAAAGCTTTTCCATGCAAAACATACCAGATTTTTGTAAGTGGTGCTTTCTTTTCAGAAACACTGATTTCTCTGTCAGTGTTCTGCAGAGGATGTGACCTGATAGGAAAAGGACCTATTCCTCTAGGATTTAGCTTGTAGCTAGAGGCATAAATCAGAGATTCTCTGAAGTGGATTGTAATCCGCACTGGAGAGAATAAAGAGAAATCACTCGGTGCATATGGAGCAGGACCTTGAGAAGCTTTATGAGGACCACATTCACTGGAATCGTTACCCAGCATCCAAGCCCTGGAAGCCCACACAGGCTTCAAAACCAAAATATTTCAGGGCTTTTGTGGCCTTCCATGATGCGGAAGCTGGACAGAATTTTTACTGAATCTGGCCCTAAATAAGCAAAAGAATTTTGTAATCAGTGCATGGTTTAACAGGAAGCCAGAAAAATTCTTTTAATATTGGAGTGATATGGTGGGAAAGCTTAGCCCTAGATACAGTTCTGGCTGCTGAGCTCAGAAGAAATTTGCCTGCAAGCAAAACTAGCTGGGAGTACAGAAAACTCCTAATTAACCTAAATGGGAAAAAGGTATGTATCAGGATCTCAGTTTTTTACTGTGTTTGTATAAGCCATACCTTACTTTTCAAATGCTGACCCTTCACCCCACAAAAATGTTTTCAATACCTTAAATAGACTCAGTCCTTGAATGCTGATCCCCCTCCTCTTCTTCCCATCTTGTAGAAGCACTTTAAATTATTGGTAGAGAACTCTGGATGCAGTGCCAGAGCTCCTTAATGCCATTCCAGGTGTCAAACAGCAGGGACTATTAGAAAGCAATATGTAGCAATCCTCAGCCCTGATGGTATTTCAGCATTAAGCCTAGATGCTGGAACAGTTGCTTGCTGTATTGCCAAAAGTCTTAGAGATAAAAGCTTTGGTAGTATTGATATGAAACAGGCAAATAAGTGACCATTGCATGATGGTCTAGATTCAAAAGGGACTACATTATGTGATGCCATGAACTTGCAATCATCCCTGTGCCCTCCGGTGAGCCTTGTGCCATGGCAGTCAGCAGAGTTACCAGGAGGGGCAGGTATTCTAACTGCAATTGTGTTTTCTCACCTTGAAAATTTATTTTCATGTTTCAGATGCAGAGATTTGGCTAGTGTTAAAAAATGTCCAAAGGGGCATTAACCAACATCCGAGAGCATCGTGGAGATCCAGATAAGTGGACAGGGCTCACTTGGGGTCTAGATAAGTGGATCTGAGCTCATTCCTTTAGCTTCAGAGTATACCTGTAAGTGATGATGATTTCACCCGGAGCAGCATGTAAGCATTTCAGTAAACAGGGTGTGCATTGTGTAGCAAAATCAAAGCTATGCAGTAATAACTACCCTGCAGCTAAATGGATGCTTTTTCCACAGCTGAATCCTTAGAGGGATGATGTAGTTTTTAGTCATTCATTGCCATGTGACTTATTAAGACAATTAACAGACAAAAAAGTGGTTATTTTGGGTGGTTTGGCAAAGGCTATACAGAGTGAAGTTCAAGCAGTGCGAGTTTCTACCTCTGTTGGTAGCAAAGCGTGTGAAGTGGCCAGGGCTGCGGTTCTCTTCTTAGCTCCCCTTCTAACTCACTGTTTAACCTTGGAAAAGCCCCCTGGCCACTTTGGGCTTGCAATTCATTATGAACTTGAAACTCGGATCAGCTTCTCTAAAAGATTCACAGGCTCCGTGAGCAAACCTAGGTCCAGCTCTGGGGTTGCGCCTGATGGGTTTATAATTTGAGCCCTGTGTACATGAGGTTTGAGGTTTTGACGTGTAACCAGATGAAACATAATAGTTTCAGCTGAGTTTTGCTTTGAATTTTTGGGTTCAGCTGCACTCCTCACTTCAAGGGAAGGCCTGAAGGTGGTGAAGCTAACTGAAGAAACTGTCCACTGAGGACTTCTAGGGGAAAACCAGATAGTTTCACTCAGTCTGATTTAAAATTAAAGCTGTAGGTGTATGGTTTACTGTGGGTTTTATATTCAGAGCAATTGCCTGTACCATGTTCCAGGAGGAGAATATAAGAGAGACAGGTGTGTAACGTTAAAAACCTGCAGGATGCCTTGGATCTTGCAGAGGAAGACCTCTGCAGACAAACCTGCAAACATTGTGAGTGCCTTGCCTTGATTTCCTCCTTCCCAACCATCCAAACAGTACAGTGCAAACAAAACTTGTAGTGATTTTAACTATGAGGTACCCCAAGACTTGCAGGACTGGTCTTTTAGATTTCCTGCTGGGTGGCAAATAGATACTTCGTTAGTCTGGTCATGGCCTTGGTCGAAATGCACCTCATGTCTGTTGTCCAGGTCGCTGTGTTTGCGTCCTACTTTGCTAGACCTACGTGTCTCTGTCTGGCCTTGTAGCTATGCTCAGGACCTGCAGATCTTCTTGAGGTCTGAAAAGCCAGTGGAGCCTGAAATCAGCACTAGTTTGTCAGTGATTTAAACTCATTTCCATGCTCTAGTCCTGTGGACACTTCAGCTTATAGCCCACACCTTGACGCACAGTTAACGTGGATAGCTAAATAACGCAGGCTCAGCGGAAGAGGTTCCTGCAAACAGCTGTTATTTTCTTAGCAACAGATTTCAAGGGCTTGAAGGCTAGGAGAGCTCTGGGCCATGATTTGCTCAGGCTGTATCTGCACCACAAGCGTGGAAGCCAGTGCTGGATTTAGCTGGCCACCATGAGCTGTGTACCAGCTCGGGTGAGATGTCAGTACTTCCCCCCCGGCTCCCGTGCTGGAGGGACCCTCGGGGGCTGGGCTGGCTCAGGCCGGTGTCATCGCCCCGATTCGCACAGCAGTTGTGCAGGGGAAAGGAGCAGGGGGCCTTTGGGGCCGGCTGGCTCATGGGGATGTAGCCGCCTGTTCCCCAGCGCTCAGGGGGAAACTTCGGAGGGCAAAGTCTGACACCGCATTGTGTAACTTTATTTTAAAGAACTAACTGTGATTTTTATATGGAGCATTTGCGTGCCAAAAATACAGCTCTTTTTATTTAGTGAAATATCCTTTGGAAAACTGTAAAATCATGACGGGTTTTTATATTTATTTTACATTCAGTTCAGGATTATACACGATCAGCTTTAGGGCCTTGTAGGAGCCAAGAGAATATAAAGGTTGTCAGAAAATTGGAGGCTTTATACCAAGCTGTTCTGATTTAACTGGCAGACCATTTAAAGTTACTGAGATTTGGGGAGAAGCAGAGCTTTTCAGAAATGTCAGTCTTCTGAGGAGAGTACTGCAGTTTCTGACTGGCTCCCACTCTCCAAAGTACTGACCTCAGCACCGGCAGGAGAACGGCAGCAGCATCTTTAAGCTATATTTTGTTATTATTGTTCAGAAATTTCCCTCTTTCTGAATAGATAAGTTTCCCCTGGAGATGTAGTAGCATCTGGGCTTTCTTGCAGCTGAGTTTAAAGCCGCCTGGTTCCCCGAAATGAAGTGACAGCTTCTAGTCTTCCACAGGAACGTGTGAATGTATTCAGGTTCATTTATAACACACAGAGAAGAAAATTGATATTAGGGGAAAAAAAAAAAAAAAAGAGGAAAGAGAAAAAAAATCTGAAGGCTTCATCTGCCCAGGGTGGGTAGTAGTATAGTGCATCCACACACTTCAGTCCACGTGAGCAGAGTAGTCATAGGATGCACACGCATGCACACACATGCAGACATGCACACAAGCTGGGATCCTTTTCAACCAGTCGAATTATGCCTTCGGTCAAAGGTATTTTTCTTAGTTCTAATAATAAATGCTGAAATCTGGCGTTAGTGCAACATACAAAGATAGCCTTTAATATACACAATGTGGGTTACGTCGAACTGTATCCAGTATACAATGACCACATTGTTTCTCTTCTTTGTTTTGTTTCCACAAAAGTATAAAAGAGCATCATGCTACAGACAGCACATTTTAGTCTGAAGTGGAACTGGCAGAGGATTTCAATGGAAAGTTGATTTATTTCAAGGGATTATGGGAGTCCAGGGATAAAGCTGGCACCCGGCCACAGGGAGAGCCCTTGACCTAGAAGCAGGAACAGTTTTCAAAGCTGTACATGTACATAACTGAGCAGAACACTTTAATTTAGTGCAGAGCATAACCTGAATTCCTTCTCTGAGGGAAGATGAAAGAAAGAAATTTTACTTCTTAGTAGGACGTTGGAAGCTGTATCCAAAGCTCTTTGCCTATTTTACGTCTTATTCTGCAGCATTGCAGGAAGCAATTGTTTGTGACAAAAGGCCACTTTCTTCCCTGCTTAACTGGGAAAGCAAATTGAGCTGCCACTCTTAAAACCGACTGGATACAGAATTAATTTGCTTTTCCTGATAGATGAAACAAGTTAACAGGCCACTGCAGGTTACTCTCTGAATCAACATATGAAACATAATTTCATTGTCTTTCCTTCCCCCTTCCTCTAGGCCTTGAGCGGTAATTATATATAAAGACTTCAAATCTCCCTAGTGACATCAGCTGGTTAAAAAAATTTGGATCACAGGAATAATGTAACGCAGAGCCTGCTTTCAGCAGCATTGCTCACACTCCAGAGAAGATAATTCTATACAAAATACTCTTCTGTAACTATGCTCTATTAATTTTAGTGGTAGTTTTCAGTAAGCTTCACATCGGGATTCACATCATTTGGCCTATTCCTTAGTCAGAAGGTACAAAGCATAACAGCAACAGAACGAGTCTTTAAAATGATTATTTTGGAGCATTTCATGAAGACCGTGCATGATATTAAACAAGCCATAATAATTACATTTACTAAAACCTCCTAAGCAGTAATAGGCTTCTAGCTCGGCTGGCCTTGAAATCAATCATAAACTTCAGCCGCCTAATTAAGTGCTTTATTCTGCAGCTCTCAGTCCGGCCAAACATCCGCAGGCGTCTGTAGGTATCTGACCTGAATCAAGGACTCTGGGTTTGAGCCCTGTGTTTCCAGACAGTGCGTCTGACTGATACTGCAAAACCGCAAAATGCCAGATGGTTTCAACATATTACATAGCTCCCTGTATGGGCATCCACCGACAGTGTGTGCCTTCCTGTAAAATTTCACATGCTGAAACAACTTCTTGCAATGTGGAGACAACACTGCGCCTGAAAACAAAGATTTAATGACATCGGCGTTGCTCAGCCTCTTGTCAACTTCTGGTCTGGGAAAAATTTTCAGCTGTTCTAAAATTAGAAGATAACGTAACGCTGGCTAGAATAGGGCATAGTCTGGGCAGGCTTCTTCATTATCAGCTTCCTTGTTGAACTTTAATCCTTATTTTATGACCCTTCCGCTGTTTTGGGTTTAGCTTGCATCATGGGTACAAACTGCCCGTCGTGGCAGATTTTGCACAGTGATTTTGCTGTATGCATTAAAATGCGACTAATGGATTCATTTCACTTGTCAGCTATAACGAGTGGGGACTGAGGGGCCTTCCCACCACCTGACCTGCGGCTGGGTTGGATCCCAGGTAGGAGGCTTGCGGTCTGGGGGGCCAGGGAAAATGGTCCTTTTGCTACGTTACCTAAAGCAACCTTGACTGAGACCGCTAGGTCCCCTCGCGTGCTAACTGGTCTGCACGTTTCCTCGTAACTCGCACACAAATACCCTGGATCTCTAGGGAAATGGGAAAGAGCCACGGAGCCAGCTCTGTGCAATGGAGGGAGCCTCCTTCCTCGGTGTATGCATACACCCTTTTGTCAGGCTCTGGAGGGCAGGCCCTGACCCTTTGCATTTCCTGAGCTAAGTCTTTCAATGCTGTCAAGTTCTTTGAGCACCCAAACTATGCCTCGGGGCATGGCCTGAACTAGCATTGGCAAAACCGATAGGGTTGGTGCCTGCTTCACTGCTTACCTGGGAAGGAGAAAGAAGGTAAATTTGGCTCTCGGAGGAGAGCCATTCGGTTAGTCCCGCTTCCTTAACGCGTGCAAGTCAAGACCTACGTAAGGCAGCTTTACCCGTCCGTACCTTTGTTTAGCTCTGGCATTTGGGATCTAGTGCCAGGTGCTGTAGGAGACACAGGCAGTGCAAATGCGTGGGATAAAACCTGACTGCATTTGTCCCTGTTTCTTCAAAAGCTATAAGAATCAGGCCTTGCAAGCCTCATCCTGAACTGAGCGACACAGAAATCTCTCCCAGTGCATACTGAAGAAAATAATGAACCGCTAACTCATTTTTTCCCTCATGCGGCTGCATGGGCAATTGCAGGTATTTGGTAAGGCCAGCTTTGTCCTCGCCATCCCCACCGTTCAGGAATCCCTGAGAGCCCAAGAGGCTGCCACTATGGGGCAGGAACCACCGTGCCATGTAACACAGTGTACATCCCTTTGCCCATGCTCCCCCCAAGTCCTCCATGTCCTTTCTGAAGAAGTCTTAGATTTCAGATGTAACAAGTACTCCAGGTGTTGCTGCAGACCTTTTAATCTAGGGTGTTTGCCCACAGCACATCCTTTGGGAGAACTTTGCATCGGGATTTCATGAAGAGATAGGGAGGACAGGAGGAATGCATTTTCTTTAAAGGTTTAAAAAAAATCATCTTTGTGTGTTGAATGCCTTTTGCAGCCAGGTTACCAGGGACGTTCTGTGCAGAAAGCTACGCTTGAATTCATTCTCAGCTTATGTTGTAACTTCCCTCCTTGGCATTAGTACTAGTAAGTTTGTAATCAAATACGTGGCAGCTGCACCAGGGGGCCAACAAGGTCACTTTTAATTCACGGCCCTGTCTGTGGTTTGGTGGGGAAAACATAATTATGAAATCCCTTGGGAAAGGGCTGTCTTGATGTGGCCAGACGTCTTACCAGTAGTAAGTATTTGTATAGCATCTTTTCTACCAATAGAAATTAATAAAAAGGAAGAATAGAAACACCTTATGTTGCTGAAACAACATCAGAAACACGTAACTGATTTTACTGTGTATTGCTTATAATTGCTCTCTTTCGTATCTACTAATTATGGCAAAGAACCGGAGAACTGTAATGACAGTAGTGTTAACTGAGTAAAATTTTAGTTACTTTAGCTTTAGTGAATAATTTGTCTCCCTCAACTTGATTTACTAATATCTTAGTTGACAAGACTCCCCATTCTGTGTATTCAATTTGTAGTTAGAGAGGGATTGTTTATAATTTACAGTTTAAGTCAGAGTGCTATTATTTTGCACTGTCAAAGAGCATCTGTTACAGTAGATAGCTCTTCATATGTTAGCGCCACAAAAAATACAGCACACCAGCCATGTTAGCAGCCAGTTTATGAGCATCCTGCAATGTTCAACGGTGTAAAGGTGAATTTCTTTTGAAAGGGCAGAAAATGGAATTGCATAAGTGAACTCTGTGGGGTCATCTACAGTGGGATGAGCTTGTGTTACCTGCGTAGGACTCATTCACACCAGCCGTGCAATCCAGATTCAACACTCTGGTTCTCTGGGTGGGGTAAAATCCAGGCTAAAATTTGTTTGTAGGCATTCGATTGTTACCTGGTTATCACTACAGGCATCCCAGGGTTTTAACCACAAGCTTTCCAGAAGATAGTCTATGTACTTTCTGCTTCTAAAGGGCAACTTATAAGTAGACTGTAATTTGAAGATCTGAAAGAGATATAACCATGTCCAGGCAAACTCTAGCATAGCTTTCATGGTTGGCTTTGCCAGTACAGACAGGACCAAGCCGTTTCAAAGCACATTGGAATTAATGTTGTTTACCTTGTGACCCAAACCCTTCAATGAACCCTACCAAGAGACCTGTCCTATTTAGGGTTGGTTATGAGGCTTTACTTCTTTTATGCTTGATTATAAGTCTTTATTTCTGTTTGTTTGTTTGTTTGTTTACTTGCAGAGCACAGTAAAAGCAGTAGTTTATGAGGCTCCTTTGCACCGTACCTTGGTGGAGAAGGCAAGCAAGGGCTCTTGACAGCGCAGCTGGTACCAGGTGGCTCTCGTCTCATTTGCCCAAATGGTACTGTACGAGGTTTTACCACTACTGGCAAGACCGTCACCCTTGTTCAGTCGTGCTACAGCTTTGAACTCATAGATCAAACCATCACTACGAGTGTTATGCCTCTTTCTACAGAAAAATTAGTTGCGTCCTCATAGATCAAATCAAATCATATAATTGACTATAGGTGCGTAACTGTGTTCAGCGTGGGCTTCCTGTGCAGCTAAAATTGTAGCCTAGCCAGCCTTAACGGAGCTTTTCTTTTTTTCAGAGTAAAGCTGATCATCTAAAGCCCAGAATACTAGTAGCTCACGTTGATCTCAGCTGTGGTTGTGGATGCTCATAATTTTAAGAAATCAGGCCTTATGTTACCTGTTAGAGACCACACAGCTAGTCAGTGATGAGCGTTGTACTTTTTCCAGCTACTCACAGACTCGCAAAAGTATGAGGTTTAAAAGAACATGAAAAAAGGACTTCAAATGTAATAAAGTTTAAATAACAAAGAATTGCACATTGCTAGTTACATCAAGCATTTATTGTTCTATTCTACCTCGTGTTTCCTTTGATCTATTTTTAGGTCATTGCAAACTTTGTTAAAATCCAAATTCCAGAATCTCCCCTCCCCCCCCAAAAGTGTCCTTTTGCCTTGGACTCACATTTTGAGAAGCCTATTTCTTTTGTGTTACTAAAATGCCAAGATTTTAATGGAATGCTTTATTAGGTTTCCAAATGCTTCTGGCCAATAACAAGCAAAGTTCAGCTCAGTAGTTTTAATCTCAGAAACATCAAATCTGTTTTCCCCGCATGTGAGAAGAGCCATGCAGCTCTTAAGAAGATTAAAGCTATAAATTCTAACATTACAGGGGCCAATGCTTTCACAGTCCAGATCAGGCCAGGTTATTTTATGCAAGTTTTTCCTCATGTGAATTTCCAAGACGACTGATAGCCTTCAGTTTTGCCTGGGCTTCCCCCCTGCCCTCCCTGTACTCAGCTAGCGCTATTTGTAGAAGGTGAATACATTGCTTTTTCTTCTGTTCTGCCTCTCTGCTTTATTTTAAAGTTAAGAGGCAAATTATATCATTTTCATTACCAGTGCAGCTCACAAAACCATCTGTTACTCAAAGACATCAGGATCAGCAGTCAGCCACCCTCAAAATAAGCAGCTGTAAATCTAGAGTGCCTATACTTTCTAAATGGAGAGAGGCTTTTACATTAATCTCCTGGACTTGCTGAGTAGCTGGTATGGTGCCCAAACACGAGTAAGTAAACTCAATTAGTAAAAATAGACATGATGTGGCAGTTCAATATATGGCATTTAAGCATGTGTGCTACAAACCAGAAGTGCTTGGTTCAAGTCCCAGAGACTCTGTTTTATATATATGATTCAGTTATTTTCCTGGTTGTCAAATACCTTGTAAAAAACAATAGTAGTATTTTATTTTCATAAAGATGTAGTACTGCTGTCATTTACACAGGTGTAAATCTGGAGAAACTCAGCTGACTTGTTAGGACTCTGGATGTTCAGCAACTCTGAAAAATTACATTTTTCAACTGACACTTGGAAGCTAGTACACAAACCAGCTTTAATGTTTATGTGTTTTATATATGCAGAATTGCATGGAATGTACTATTATAGGCAGATAAGAAACATTTGCAAGAAATAGATACTTTTTGCAGCTTTGTTCTGCATAACAGGGCAAGTCTGGGTACATTAATTTGCAGCTTAAACTTAAGAGAAAGTCTCCTTCTTTACCCCCTTAAGCAATGTGGCAGACGACACCTCTTTTTTTATGGCAAGCTGATCAAAGTAAAATTATTCAAGTGCAAGTTCTCTTAAGATCCCTGCGCTCAGCTGCGTAACAGAAGGGCTTAGGTCTGGGTGTGGCGGTCTTGACCTTCTAGTCTTTTGTCTTTTCAGCCTGTTTTACTTCCTCTGTCTGCCCGGTTTTAGCCAGGAGAGCGATCTAAAGAGACCCTGTTTGTTTTCCGTGCACATTATGATAGGCTGCCGTTGTGTAACGACATACAGTGTGCAGGATAAAACACCCTGCTTATTATAGTGTAGTTAAAAGGCCTGTCACTATTTCCATTTCAAATTCCTATTTTCAGGAGTTTACTACTGAGCCGTAACAAATTGCAGGCAGGAAACTTGGCAGTCACATTCTCAGCCTAAGAGCAAATTCTTTTACCAACTTTAAATAAATAAATAAATTAATATTAATGGCATGTGCTCCCAGCATGCAAAATAAAGGAGGTTTTGTTATTGTTTTGTTTTGTTTTATCCTTGAAACAAAAGATGAAGATTAAGGAGAGTATTTACATACCAAGCGTCCCTATACAAGAGTTAGACAACAGACCGAGAGCAGTGTTACCAAGTGATGGAGATGATTATCTGGTGCGCATTCCCGATGGGAGTGAGCTAATTCTCCTAACAGGAATATCAATATAGAAGAGCTATTAATCAACATATACAAGAAAAAGCTGGGAAGAGCAGAAGAGGGTTGTATATCACAAATACTTACAATGCCAGCAAACTACAGCTTGATAACCACGATGGGTGAGAGTGAAATTCTTTGGGGTTAGCTTAAAAGGAATAAACATCAAAACAAAACAAAACAGTAACACCGCAGAGTTGAAGAGTTTGAAGTGGAATAACTAATAGGTGAAACATTTTCATGGTAAATGTATTTTCAGTATATTTTAACAATCCAGATTTTAATTATACAGCCAGATACTCAGAGTTTGAATTCCTGAAATAAGTAAAAAACAATTTTTGGTCTGTTGTCCAGATAGCAGAGATTTCAAGCTGGTAAATGCTCCGAGCTTATCTTTCTGTTCACTGAAGATTTGAGCACTATAAGGAATCTAGGAACTGGCGACTGTAAACGATGTGAATTCAACATGCTATTAAGGGAAAGTGCTACTACAAGAGTAGCAGATTCAGAGGAAGCAACATACCGGAACTTAAGAAACCCAGTGAACATTTTGGCTAGTAAGAAGCATTAAAAATGCTAACATGTAAGAAGATAGATGAATCCTCAGAAAGCACAGTAAGTAGGGAATATCAGGTTACAGTTCTTCAGAAGAAGAATAAAAGGGGCTGGTGGTTGTTGGAGCTTCTTCTTTCATTTTCTTTTTGGGAAATTATAATTTTTGTAGGTTAAAATAAGAAAACATTGTTATTGCACCTTTGGAGAAATCTGCCTTTTTGCCCCACTGATCGTTTGCTATTTCTGGAAAGTCAGCTGGTCTCAAAAATGCAGGAGATAACTGTTCCGAGAGATATGTCAAATAATGGAGTATTTGACTGCATCGTTTACTGCAGACAACATAACCTGTCTGCCGATGTTGTAAACTGCCTGGGGAGGAAACTTGGCCTCATGTAGTTGATTTGAGCATCTAGTTCAAACAGGAAAGGGGCGTTGATCCTCATTTAGGGATCTGAGGGATTATTAGAATATAAAAAAAGATTTTAGGAAATCACCAAAGGAATAACTTTCATGCGAAGGCTTTCATTTCAAGCTACATCACGCAGATTTTATGATCTCATTGGAGAGACCTTAAATGTGTGCAAGGTTGAGATAAATGTGTCTTGGTTCAGATAAATGTTTTTGGAGGCCAGACCATGACTCCTGTACAAGTTGAGCCTTTTAGGGACTCTTACAGAGCCTGCAGGCTCCTCTTCGACGGTTTTCAGGATGATCGCTACAAGGGACTCAGAAGAGCCATTCAACTTGGCAGCGACTCGCGCTGAGCTAAAAGCTGCTGGGAGCATTCCTGGGAACCTCTGCTACTCTGAAGAGACTCTAGCGAGAGACAACACTGGGGCTGGGATGCTTGCCCAGATTATAAACTCTGCAGGAATTTCTGTTCAGCTGATAAACTCTGCACAGGACCCTGCGAAGTATATACATTTTGTAACAATACCTACAGGCTCTCAGAAGTATCTTTGGGACAGCAACCGCTGGTATACAGTACTCGCGAGCTCTGTCCCCTCTGCCCCCTCCTCCTACACTGGGCACATGGTTTGACTATGAGAATTATTTGAGGAATTGCTTGCCGGTTCCCACCCTCCCTGCTCCCACCCAGCTATGCGTTTTTAGCCAGCAGAGGGAAACAGAGGGGCTCAAGAATTAGAAGACTCTTGTGTGATAAACGATGAAGACTCTGCAAAGAATATATCCTACTATATAAACATAAAAAAAGGGCTGAAGCCCTAGTGCAGCAAGGGAGGCAAGGTCTCTTAAATATGACTTCAGTTCGCAAGATTATAGGGGTGTATTAAAAAAAATATGATTTCAGCTGTGTCTGGAGGTGGATCACTTTGGAGGTGGGACATGGTAGTGCCTCTATATGCAACTATCACGTTTACTTCTGGGCATAGTGTTACAGCTGAGGACAGACTGGCAAAAGGAGCAGTATTCAGAGAATAGCAGCAAAAGCGATTGCAGGGAGGCGGAGGTGATCTTGGCTGGGACTCTCTCTGGGCTAACCCGCTTTGCATTTACCAGCAGGCAAAGGGTGTTGATCCGTGCAGTTATTGCAGAGTAGCTGGTGTCCTGTAAATCCACACCCCTGACTGCCTCACCGTAACATGTTCACGAAGACATACCCTCAAGCACATAGCTAACTTTAAATGTATGATTCAGAATCGTGAAGACAATGGGACAACTTGTACACCTTAAATCAGACACCAAGTTTACACATCTAGCTGAAGATGGGCCAAATAAGGGGGAGAAATGACTTAATATTTATGTCTTAAGAAATGAGATGTATCATGGAAAGGGGAGAGACAGATTAAATGGCAGGAAAACCATCTGGTAATCCCACTTTTGTAGCACGTCATATTTTTCAGACCTGTTATGCATAAAAGTGTGTGAAATAATCTCCTGAGGTTGGTGGGAGATGTCCTATCACTTCAGATTTTTAACACCAGAGTGGGTTGGTTGACAGAGAGTTTGTGAAATGGGAAGGGATTTAGTCAGTCTATGTTGCTAAACAAGTATGAAAAAAATGTAGATAAAATCATGGGATTATTTTTGTTTATATTAATACTGTTTTCTCTTGTCCTTGATGTGGAATTGTTGCTTTTCTGAGTTCTTGGCTAAGCCTTGGGAAAAGAGACTATTCTGTATTGCTTTAATAGTAATAATACTTGTACTTCACTGTGTCACCACTGTTCCGTGAGGTAAAAAGATAATTTTTACTATCCCTATTCTACAGGCAGAAGAACGGAGGGAGTGAGGATGTCACAGGATAAGACCAAGACAGAGGGAGTCAAAACCAGGTTAGAATTGCGGCAGCAGCAGCGAAGTCTTTAACAGTTCAGTTTGTGTAACAACCTTTCCAGCTTGGAAGAAGGATAATTTAGGGAGAATATGATAGAAGTCTGCGAAGTTCTGGGTAGTATGGAGAGTATGGGTAGGGACTGGCCATTCTCTGTTGCGGTGCAAGAGCTGGGAACATTGAATGAAGCAGGCAGGACAAGGTGATTCTTCTTGCATCAGGGACTCGACCTGTGCAGTGTGACAGAGCAGATTGTGGATGCTTACAGTTTACACATGCTAATGGAGGAGACTGTACAAGTCTTGGGAGATAAATCCTAAATCCGTTGAGGGTTACTAAAGAGGCAGAAACCACATCCTGCTCAGGAAGTCCCTGAAAATAAGCTGAAAATAGTGGGAGGCTGGAGAGTACGTGAAGGAAGTAGTACATAATGCCCATGTCTCCTTAAGCATCTGCTTATGACTACTGTTGTCCTATGGCCACTGTGTGGCCATTCTTATGTCCTGTTGTGCAAAGAAGATGATAACATAAACTGTGAAAAATCTATAGTGAGGAACCATTTCAGAACCAGCATCTCTTGAGCAGAAACAGCTTGTCATGAGATGGTCCTGCCCCCAGGTGTCCACTCCACTCCCTTGGCTATACTTGACCCCTTGGCAGAACAATCCATGCAAGAGTGAGTTTATCCCTGTGGTAGAACCTACACTTCACAAGGGTTTGAATTTTACGATTTTTGGAGAGGACCTGTGGCAAAAGACACACGCTTTGGGAGAAGGCTGAAGATGTGCTTTCAGCGGGCAGGTGTTTCTGGTGTACCTGGGTGCCCAGCAAAGTTCCTTTTGAGAAAACTGCTTTCACACTGTTGTGGTTTTCTTGTAATTGTTATGTGCCAGGGCTTCTAGAGCTTTGAACAGGTATCTTTCATTATCTTAAGTATAAATAAATGAATAATATCATATGAGGATGATATGAGAGCAGATCCAAAGTAGGAAGACAGGTATAAATGGGAGCTCTCCTGTGGAAAAAGTGGGCAAGGTGAAAGAGGGAGACATGATATGACATTTTAGCCAATACAGGAACAATTACTGCCTTTAGTGAAAGGCCTCTGCTGAAGGGTAAAGAGAGAACATGAGGATCTGGAAAATCTCTGAGGTAAAGATACTGCCTCTGTGCAGTAAGAAGTCAAAACCATGTCAGTCTAGTTATGAAACGGTCTGCACCAGCAGAAATAACTCTGATTTAAAGTAATATCCCACCTCAGGCTTCCTGTCGCTTTTCCCAGGACTTTTTTGTTTTTAAACTATGGAGTTTCAGGGTTCTTTGGACATATCCCTGTGTCCTTGCAGAAGAAACAGGAAAAATATCCCCTCAGCTTGTAATTGGATGGAAAGTAAATGTTTACCATGCTCACCTATGTTGTTGGTCAAAGCCTCGCAGGCTGAAGACTTCTTACCCTCCAGGCAATTCACTGTCATGCCTGCAGTCCATCTCTGCCTGAGGATTTTCCAGTTGACTATGATTGCGGATCAAATCTAAGGGGATATAGCAATTCCTTCATTCCAAAATTATCCCACTTAAATTTTTGTTTGATGTTTATGCACCGTTCAAAGTTGCCATTCCTGTGCTGCAGGTGACTGCAGTTTTGTGGCATACGATACTTTCTGAAAACAAAGAAATATAGCTCTTTTCTGTGTAAAAGATGCTTATATTTCAGGACTATTACTGTATTTCTGGTTAATACTGTATTAGTTATTAGTTTTCTTTTTGACAGTACAGTGAAAATATAGACACAAAATAACTCTGGTCTTGGACGTAAAGCAACTTGCACTTATCTCTGTCTTGAAACCAAGGCCTGAGCCCAGATTTACCAATAGTGGCTGAATTTGGTAAACTTCCGTTCTGAATTTGCATGAGAGCTTTGGGGCCAAGGCCAACGTGTATAATATTTTGTGAAGAGGTAGAGACGGTGAGGGTAGAAAATAGCTGTTATTCATATGTTGCACTATTTCTCAACAAAAGATAAAGATTTTTAGCGTGTGAACAAAACGTGCAGGCTTGGCAGCAGGACTGAGCATATTGGCTCTGAAGGTCCGGTAGGTCAATGATCCATGAGGTAGAAAGGATTTGTTCAATAGACCAGAACAGCTCAGTTGGGGCCATTAAAGGACTTAGGAGTCAAAAATCCATGTTTTCAATTCCTAGGTCTGTTCAAACAGGTAAGCAGCCCATTCTGGCCCATTCCCCTCCTCCTCTAAAAACTCATTGCACTTATCAAAATATGTATAGCATTGATCAGAGAGACTGTAACAGGCTTTAGAAGCCACACTGCCTTATATGTGGGTAAGATGCTTTAAGAAAGGTCAAGAGTTATTTCCCAACCCAAAGTGTTTACATGATAGATGCTAATCTAATCTGTCTAGACCATAACGCCCTTAACAGACAGAAAAAACCTGGCAAGTGAACTCCCAGATAAGTCTCTGTACCAGGTATGATTTAAAGTGGCAACACATCTCTCTTGCAAGGGCTTGTGGCCTCCGACTGCTCCCTGCTAGCAGCCGAGAGCCCTCTCCCAGAAAGCGGCTGGTGAATTCTCCTTAGGTCTGCACCATCATTTTGGTTGAATGTTAATCCTCGTTAACAGTGCTGCCTTGACATCCCTGGAAACCAAGCATTTTCCACAGAGTAGAGCTTCCCCTCTGTGCCCTGCTGGTGTACTTTGACCCCATGATGAAGCGTTCACTTCTAGGAATAAGATGGCAGTTTAGTTTCCGTTCATTCTTGGCCCTTCTGCTCACACCGAGATATGTCAGAGGAGATATGTGGAGACCAGGACGTGGATGGAGACCTCAGACAGCTTAAGACCACAGGCCATAAAGCACCTAACAGGTCATAACAGTTATTACTTGAGAGGTGCCTAGACCAGTTAAGCACCTCTAGAGAAGGGCTTAGCACTTTTATTGTCCACTGGTCACTGCTGGAACAGCTTATGGGGCTGTGGTCCATCCTGGTGTTGTAGGTTAGCTGGTCTTCCTTCCAGATCAATGACCTGTAACTGACTGACAACTTATTCAAAAGACTAAATCAGTCTTGATTTTAAGACTTCAGAGGATTCATCAGTTTTCTTGATCCCTTGATCAATTGCTTTCCCTGTTTAAAAAAAGCAACAACAATAACAACAACAAAGCATCTTATTGCAGATCTGCATCTAAGGACCTATTGTTATCTTAAAGCTATTGAAGCTATTGTTGTTTGAAGAGGAACTTGATTGCTTCTTTTAAAAAATCAAGACAATGATAAGGTAAACATTTTTTTACCTAAATATCCTATTACCTATACCGTAAGGCATGACAAATAATAATTGACAAATAACCCATACCTAGCTACAATGTGGTAAAATAAAGAAATTAACAGCAGCCTTTCCTTTGAATTCACTTGCTAAGGACCTCAGCATTTTAGACTGTAAGATTTTTCTCCTTGAGTCACAGTGTAGTACTACATACTTGCTTAGTCTTCATGAATGCTTTGCTCTCATTTCACTAAATGCTAATTTGCATGAGATACTTGTGGCTTTAAAGAGACAGAATTGGCTCTCTGTGTCTACCAATCTAATTTCCTTCCATCTGAAAACAATCACAGAGTTCTGGAGAACATCATCAACATCCCTGTTCTGACAGGAGATACACTCATTTCTAAGTGAATACGCAAAAAATAAAAACGTTAGTCATATTTTATTATGTTCACACAAGTGGCACTTCTAGTTAAAGAATACATTCCAAACACATTATTGTTCAGATTGTGTACGTTTTTAACTTCCCTGAGGAAAGCATACCTTAATTAGCCAGCTGTAATCCAAATTATAGTTTCTCATTTGTTAAAGCTGTTAAAATACCTTAAATCAGCTGCGTATGTCTGAAATAATAATGAAAAGAACTACATTAGCAAAAATTATCTGAATGCAAGAGGGCTATAAATAGATAGGAGGTGGATTGGACAGTCGGCGGATTCTGAGTTGGAATAAAAACATCTTACTTAAGCCAAAAACATGGCAACCAATATTTTCTGTTATAAAAATATTTGAGATTAATTTAGTTTTTATGAAAGCTGTCTGAAACTGAAATGAATAGCAAAAGTTTTCTGTTTATTTACAAGCTGGTGTTCGTACCTGAAGTGTAAAGCAAGGCACCTTACGAGCAATGACAACAAACCTTTGACTGTATTCAAAAATCCTTTTTGCCAGGGGATAAGAATGACTGTATGTTCATGCCCTCTCGGAGTAACCTCCACCTTGATAACGCTTGTCATTTGAGCAAATTGTATGGCAGGTCTGTGAAGTGGATTACTACTGTCCACTAGAGGCTGTAATGAGACCAACAATGTCATTTTGTGACAAATGGAAGACTTAGACTGTAATGATCAATAATTGTGAAATTCCTTTTCACACTCAATACATTGTCAATCACTGGATTTCACTGAATGTGAATGTTTAAAAAAAAATCCAGCTTCTTATGCCTCTCATTCTCCCATTTTTCGTAGATACTATTAATTGTGTAAAACATGCAGTGTAGATGACGTTACTACTAGTGGATTGAAAGACAGTTTCTCCTGGACAGTGCGCATCTTGCATGTCAAATTGATTAGTATCTTTTGGTCAAGACTGTATTCAGCTGAGTCATATCAGTTTCAGCACATCACCAGCAGTAAATAAAAATGCTTGAGTCGATGTGGGTTCTTGTGTCCCACTCACCACCATGGTGTCAGAGCCCCTGTCTGTACTGCGCTCAGTCTGTCACGTATCTCTGCTCTCTTTCTCTCCCCAGGGGCAAGAAGGTCTGCAATGGAAGAGTTTTGTTTTGGAAGTTTGCTGCTACTTTCGTGTACGCACCCCTTGCTATGCGCCCTCCTCAGAGGGGGCAATGTGATGAGGTTTAGAGTGGCTCTTAGCTGCTGTGAGAGTGCACTGCAGGTATTTGGGGTAGCCCTTGAGCAGGACCTGACCGCTTCAGTGCTGAATTGCTTCTCTTTATTCCTGTTGTCTGAACTATCCTGGTGGCAGGTAAAATCACGACTACTTTCCACAGCAAATTACTTTCTCTTATGGCTTAGTTCTGCACTTTTGGGTCAATAGGCTGCACTGCCTTAGTAGATACTGAGGGACCTCTGTCCCAGCCATTCAGCAAAGGTCATGTTCAGGTGCTGTTTCCCACCCCCTCTGCCTTCACCAGCACCTCCATATTTTGTGGTATTCTTTGTGGAGGGAATATATTGAGCCCCAGCGTAGGCCCTCAGCAGGGGAGCCTCAGATGTACAAGGACGTCTTGTGACATGGTGGTATATCCTGTGTGTCAGGCAATGTCCGTGGAGGCATACTCCCTTCATCTCTCGTCTGTTAATGCGACCAACAGATATTAAGTCCAAACGGAGGTGAGGAATGTGGCTGGTGGCAGTTGTGGCACTTGCCAAAGCCATGGGTTAAGGCTGCCTGCTGGCTCAGGAGAACAATATTGGTTTGACTTACAATGGACTTACATTTTAGGGGTCTCTTTTCAACTCTGAAGCAGAAACATAGATGAAGATGTAAAAGCCTAGAGCCTGGAGCGTGGCAAAAAATGCGAGTCCTGTGGCAAACACCATAGCCACAGAGTGGAGGAATACACAAGCCTCTTACATGAGCCTGCTGCAGAAGGGAAAGTTGCCCAAAGCTTGCTTCAGCATGAATGTGGCTTCTCTTTCTCTGCATGTGCCACACCTCTTGGCAAGGTGAACGTTTGAGAAGGAAAGATTCCTTTCTCCTGAGGTAACACTCTGTACAACTGCAATAAAAAAGGTGGCAGATGGGAGAATGCAGGATACTCAGAATTGAACCCCGATGATGGGGTTGTAGCTTCTCTGGGGCTTTCACTTGATTTTCAGTAATCTCCAATCTCTGTCTCTCTCCATTGGTTCCTTTTATTAAATCAATGAACCTTGCATTAGCTGGGTGAAGATAATTTTACTGTCTGCTTTGCTGCTGTAGATTCACTGTCTTGTAGTGCTGAGTGGCACGTTTGTCCAGACATCTTGGTCTGTTGCTGCTTCTGACCCCAGCCCACTCCTAGAACGGAAAATGATGTTGGATTTCGTAGTGAACCTGAACTAAAGATGCAGAAGGTGCTGTGGTAAAAGATCCTTATGTTTCATAAAGCTAGTCTATATTACAGTATCAACTCTAAATCAAGAACACTGCAGCTTACAGTGTTATTATTATGTTCTTTAGTAATTACGGTGAACTAGTACAGTCATTTATAGAAGGGACTACTTTGCTGATCTGCATAATCACAGGCTGAGTCCTAGGGTACTTTGCATCTGAACTCTAATGCTAGATTTAATGCTAAAATCTAATGCTAATATATAATGGACACATAGGAGATATACCTGCGCTAGAAACCCGGTACCTTCAGGCTTACTGTTGTGAATTGGTACAAGCTGCAATAAACAGCCTGGTCTGGATGGCCACGTTGCAAGGAGTGCACGCCTGAGGCCTTTCTGAGGCCTGCGACCCCACAGCGTCCAGCTCCATGGAGCTGGTACATAACGGCTTTTGGTATTTATGCAACATTTTTTGCAATGTCCTTGGGGTGGGGAGAGGCTTTCTCTGTGCTGTACCTCCCTTCATGATGCCAAAGCAGAGAGTGAGTGGCTCCTTATGGACCACTGTCAGGTTGCATGCGAGCATAGCAGCCCGCTGTCCTTTGGCTGTATTACTCCCATTCATTGCTTCCATAATTTGTTTTATTTCTCTAAGTTGTACCTGGCTTGGTAATTTGATGTTTTATCTTTTCTTCTAAGACTTGAAGACCAGACTGAGACAGTCCAGAAGGAGGATATTTTCTCTGGTCTCAGGTTTGCATCCATGCTTGTTATTTGCCTGTCACTGCAGTTTATGGCACTGCAGAGACCTGTGTTGAGAGAAGTAAGAGAGTAACAAGCTGATGCTGGTGTGCCGGGGGAGCGTAAGTTGCCTTAGTTGGGGGGGAGTTTGGAGGGGAGAGGCTCACAGCGGTCTGCGTACAGCTGGGAGAGATGCGAGGGCATCTTTGATGAAATGCGTGCTAAGGAATCCAGAGGGAGTTAGTACCCAAACATGCGTGGTTCAGCGCTGCCTGTCTTGTAGTTCAGTGACGGTATGAGTCAGAGCCTCTTTGGTCTGAATGAAGTGGAAGGTACTTTCTACAAAGCAACTCAAGCATATGCCAAGGATCCGGATAAATAAAACTAATTCAGAAAAAGGGAGTGGGATGCAGGCTCTTGCTCTAAATCACTTAGCAGTTCTTCACAGCGAAATGCAATATGGCATCTTAAATAAAATCACCCTCTTCTGACTCTCGCGGAGGCTGCTTCAGAGCATTCCCTGGCTTCCAGCACAGTTTTATTTCCTCCCTTAGAGAGACAGACCAGCCTTGACGGAGCAACTGATTTTCATGCATCCCTTAAACCAGCATTACCCGCTATTTCTGAAGGACAGCACGCTTCACTAGCTGTCTCTTCCTTCTTTCCCCCTTAAACAATATAGGTTTGGGGTTGGGGTGTTTTTTTCCCTCCCCAGCTCATTTCTTCCCGCCTGCAAAGTGCTTCT
>NW_009206002.1:19418-39183 GCF_000690835.1 Fulmarus glacialis | reverse complement strand
TCAGGCTGACCGGCCTGTAGTTCCCTGGCCTTGAAGCATACTGGAATGTCTGAAGCAAAATGTTGACTTAAAATACAACTTTTTAATGCTGATAAATTATTTTCTAGGTTCTTTGTAGCTTTGCATTTCACTGCTGTTGTATCTCCAAAACAAAGTCTTTCCAAACCTGTTTTACTGAATGAAAAAAAGATTTTTTGTATGAAATTTCTACCAATAAATAAAGAAAAAGAAAAATCTAAGCTGGCTGGGCTGGGACAAAGTCTTTCCAAACCTGTTTTACTGAATGAAAAAAAGATTTTTTGTATGAAATTTCTACCAATAAATAAAGAAAAATCTAAGCTGGCAGGGCTGGGAATTTGGGGAAGGAGGAGGTGTGGGGATGGGGAGTGCCAAGATAGCGTGTCCTGCTGTTGGGAGTGCTGAAGTTTTCTGATAAAGAAACAGAAGTAGTAGAGGAACGTAATATTCAGGAAAACATTGTATGATACAGAGGAGCAAATCTTGCAGCTGATTGCCAGACAGGGCGATCTCACTCCCACGTTCCTAGCAGTACCACAGTATCACCTGCACCCTCACAACAGCTCTAATGTCCCAACACCTACACAATAAGGTAATACTCATTGAAAGCTAACTAGAAAGACAGCAGACAACTTGCTATGCTAGAGGATTTAACTGGTTTACCACACTGTTAGGCAGGTAGCAGAGCCAGTAACCTGAGGGATTATCCAGTTAAATTGTCTGGGAATGTGAGGAGGATGAAAGACTTCCCTTTTTTGGCAGGAGTGAGCTAGTACATTTTCATGAAAGGATGTACCTGCCTGGAAAGAGCGTGCGTATTTTACCCCCTTGGAGTGCAACATTTTAAAGGAATTTTAAGTCTTTTGTGCTCCAGTGGAGATGGCAGTGTTACCAGTATCCTTACAGAGTTGGTGATGTGTTTTGTGTTATCTTTGATATTTTGTGATGAAACAGAGATGTTCTTGGTTAATATTCTTGTGAGCAAAGCCATTATTCAGTGAATGAACATCCTAGAAGGATGTTGGTTTTAGCTATTTGCAATTTAATCTCAATAATTTATTGAAAACAATGACAAAGTAATAGAAGAGTTAGTAAAAATCAGAGTTAAAAGCTTTGACAAAATCATTTTAGCTTTCAATGTAATTTAGTGTAGGCCATAACATATGTATTAACATACATATTAAGATAATCTGTGAATATCTAACTTTAAAAGGCACCACATAAGTAAAAGAATACCAAATCCTACTTCCAGCCTCCTTGGTTAGCAGAGTCAGTGTATTATGAGCTAAATTACATCTTAAGTTGTTAAGATGCCCAATGATGCACCTTGAAGAATGTTCTCAGTGTTTGGATGATGCTGGCAAATCCAATCAGGATGACAGGGCAGGTGAATTCCAAGCATTTCTTTGCAGCACTGGGTCTTTAAACTGTAGTTGTACCCCACTATGTTGGCACAGGGATACCTCCACACACACAGTATGCTCCTGTAAGAAAAATGAAGGTAGTTTGACTTTTCTCAGAGAAATCAGATGCTGTTTCTTTTTCAACTCCTTAATTTGATGTACGGTTTTGAATTTTCTAAATTGCCATACATCTTACTTTTTTTGCCCACTTTTCGTCTTAATTTTTTTATTGCATGCTACCATTTTTTAAAACAATAGCTCATATTTAGATCTCTAGTGAGAACATTATTTTTTGTCGCTATCTGAGACTATCTCCTGCACTGCTTCCTGTAACAGAAATTAACTTGAGTGACACCATTTTCAAAGGACTTTTTTCAAACCAAGTCCAGGTAGAGTTGCTGTACTGTACCCATTAGGCACTGGTGAAGGAAGGCTTGAAGCTTCCTTTGCTCACTGCTGATCCTTGGTATCTCCTATTACGGCCTCCCAGAGCTACCCCAAATCTCTACAGAGCTATAAATCTACCATCTGACATTTGTTGTCAGAATGGGTAATATTTGTAAACTGGAAGAAGCTGGAGAGATAACTTGATTCAAATAACAAGGGCCTGGTTTAGCTTCAAAAATATCGGTATGTTGATGGACATGTATTTTTTGTCTGCATTTTGGCTTGTTCCCCCGTTGGGAGGTTATTCAAATGCAGTCATCCGGAAAGGGGGCGAGATTGTTCAGGAAAGGTGTTTCTGTTTGTGTACAGTAGGATTAAGAGATGATATGCCAGAGTGCATCTCTGCATTTTCCATTATGGAAGTGTCAGGTAACAGCCTGGCATTCCACATATTGAAAAGGATACTTAATTTTCTGTTGTCTTCTACAAATCAATGACAAGAGTATTTGTTATGTGATATAAAACTGCCACTGTTACATTTGCCTTTTGAAGAAATAGTCAGTGTTGCATGTTGTAAATGTCTTTTTATAATAACTACGTGAATTATTTTTAAACAACTTGAAGTTAATAAAATGACAAGTAATATTTTAGAGGCATAGTTTACTTATCTGTGATTTAGTCATATAAGCAAAATTGTAGATTCAACTTTTCAATTTGGCATTACCCAATTTAATTATTTTCTGTATCTGATTAGTTCAGTGTAGAGAAAATCAGTTCAGTGCAGTCTCTTTCATTTTAAAGCTTTATTGCTACACTGTTTGTTTTTGAAATATCCCAACCAAATGTTTAATTATTAAGAAATAACCATATTCAATTAGTTGGGGTGGGTTTTTTGTTATTAAACTTTCCCATTGGTCTAAATATCAGGAAAATACAGCCTTGCCAAATGGATGATTTTAGAAAAATTTACAAAATATCCTTGTCGACACATTGTAGTAATTTCTGAATTTATTTTAAATTTTCTATGACTTGCTGACTTTAAAAGCTTTCTTTCAATTTAGATATACACTGAGTCTTTACTTCAGAGAACTATAAAGCTGTTAAAATAGTTTTAAAAGTTTTCAGAATAGTTTCTCACTGTTAGAATAGTGTGCAGGTGGGCCAAATTTTAAAGCAGAAAGGCAGTGAAGCTGTACAGAATTTAATTAGATCTCACTTTACCGTTGTGTTAGTTAAAATACATTTTGGAGCTGTCAGTTGGAATTGGTGGATTTCTGCGAGGACGTTTTTGTGAAGAGCGTTAAAAGCATGCTGTTCATCCAACTGCAGGATCTCCTTCTGCACGCTGGGGCTGTGCAATAAACATTCTCAGTGCATTTTTCTGCATATTAGATTTCTGGTTCATCCTGTAATCCCACAGACAACGTTGGATGAGTTCATGAAGAAATATGTGAGGTGTCTGGCATTTGTTCCTGCGACACTAAATACTGTCCTGTTTGTCATAGCATGAGGATAAAGTAAAAACACACACTGCAGCTTGCCAATATGGGGCTAGTGCTATTTGTTGCTCTTAAGGCTGTGTGCTTGGCAGCGTGCTATGCCAGGGCCTGGGAGAAGCACCAGGACAGAAAATTTAATGTTCCTGCTCAGATGTATGACACAAATTGCCAGAGGGTAGACACCTGAGTTTTACAGGCCTGCTACGGACAATTGCTCCCTATTGTATCAAGCGTACATAAAAGATGTTGCCATGTATCCCATGTTAAGAAAATATAACTGCAAAACTTGGAACAACTCCCTGAAAATTTAGTCATCTTGTCTGTGCAATGTAATGTATTAATGCCCACAACATTGATTTTCAATCTATGTTCTCAGATCTCACATTCCTCTAACCCTGTTAGTCAAGTACTGGGCTGGCATCTTCAAAATTGGTTAAAGAACAGTTTTCCTGGCTTACCACCTCTAATCCATAACTGGAGGACATTGCCACAGACCTAGTTTATCTAAATAAATTGTTCTCGTAGTCTAATTCCTATAGAAGGGAGTCAAATTCCTGTTGCATTACCAAACTGAGCATCACCCTTCTCTCCGTTACGGATGGACGGAGTTTACAGAAAGCTGTGGGCTAGGTGTGTATGTCGGTCTGTGGGACAGACCTTCCTCATCGGACTTCAGAGGTGTGCCTGGGGCAGCGTAGGTAGTCTCGCAGGGTTGTAATGCTGTTGGAAGGCAGCAAGCTGTTTCAAAATGCCCTTTTCAAACCATTGCCTTCCAAACTGCTTACAGCTGCTATGTGAGTATTCTCATTAGAGGAGAACTTGACTGTGTTTGGTACCAAATTTAAGTCCTGATTTATGATGTCAATGCTATAAGCTGATTGCTTGTAAAAGACTAAACGCATTTAGTCTGCAGACTCTACTTTGTTACTATACCAATTTTAGGAGCTATTGAAAAAAATTGGGTCAATTTGCAATAATTTAGAAGTTTACTTCTTGTCAGAGTAGGGAAGGGGATTGGGGGTATTTGGAGTTTAAAGTATACATGAACATTTGTTTAAATACTTGCTGTAGTTTTCTTTTGCAAGTCTAAAACAAGGTTTGGAAGAGATTTAGGTTTGCTTTGTGTAAAACAAGGGTTATGTTGCCCTTTGAGTTCCTTTGCTTATTAGATGTTTCTGTTTTAATGTAGCACTGTATTTCTTAAAAGGGTGCCATTGGGATGCAAAATGGATCAGAGACAAGCTGCTTTTCAATTAAGAGAAAAAAAAAAGGTTTTTCCAACATTGCTTATTTTCAGCTAACTATAAATCAAGGCCTTAAGAAAATAGAAGCAACGAATACTGGACTTTTTTTCCCTATGGCTCTTTCAGGGAACCAAATTGAAACTGAAATTATAAGAATGAAATTTTCATTCAACCTATAGTTGTTACTTTGCAATCATATTTTAGTGATCATTTTAACAGATCAAGAGCTGAATTAATTTTTCTTTTCAATAATTTTTCCTGTGCTATTTTTCACCTGCATGCACCATGCTCTATTGCAACTTTGTAATGTCTTCTCTTCTTGTCTTTTCATTTTGAATACCACTAAGTATATTTCTCATTAACATTCTGTAGATTAAATTTTCCTAAAAATAACTTTTATACATTTATAATTACAAGTGGTTTTTTTATTTTAATATCGTTGTGAATTACACTTGTAGTTTATGTAAATACCTTGATAATTCATTTAAATACATGGTTTTTTGAAATATAGTTCTCTTTTGAAAAGATTTCTCCATCACATGAACTGGTGGGCCTCCTAGTACTGGGTATTACAAACGAAAAATGTTTAATGCAAAGGCAAAGGAAATATTAATTAAACAAGTTTTTTCACAGAGTTGTCAGTTGAAGTTCTAAATTCAGTCTTTTGGAAAGTTTAATTGTTCGTTTATGAGGTTAAAGATATTTAGTTATTATCCATATGTTTGGTTTTTAATAGCAGTCAAGCAAAATTCCTTTTAAAAATGCAAATCAGGCTAATGGAAGCCTGCAACATACTGCTGAATCATTTTCTCTAAATATTAAGAAGGAATCCTGATTGTGCTTAACTTTTCCACTCAAAAGTGTTATGCATTATGGCTCTGAAACTGGAAACCACAAGGAGTGGGCACAAAATAATGACGAAAATACACATTTTAAGTTGTTTGTTATGTTAATAGGTGCGCTGCCATGGGGATATACTGCTTTTCTCTGAAGATAGAAATGATTAATGGGATCTTATCTCTCTTTTCTGAATTCGCAAATAAAAAATGCAGCACTGTGTTACTGTGATGTTCTTCCTCCATACTTGTATCAGAGTTAGCTTTGCATTTGATTTCATAATACTCATTTAAATGTTTTTGGAATAACTATGAAGCTGCAGTTTACAGTACACAAATAGTGAAAGGTGTTTATATCTTAATAAGAACAATATTCACATTCTCAAGAGATTTTTTGTTTCTTCTAGCAGAGGATTAATGCTTAGTTGTGTTTTCTGTTGTGTTTTTGATGTTTTTTTCCTCCCCATGAGTGAGGAAGTTTTCATATCTAGACTGAATAGAGCTGTTGTTCTAGCGTTCCCAAAAGAACAAGAACTGACAAAGTAGATCACATTCAGTCTTTTGCATTTCCAAAGGTACTGTTTAATATAACCGAATGAGGGATGAAAATATGTCAGGACTGTCCGTTAAAGTTTTCTGGAACGTCTTTTTGTAGACTGGAACTCGGTTCTTTAATTAACTAGTTACACTGAGTATTTCAGGTCCCTGTATTTTGTTGATTGTCCTCACTGAAATCTAGTTGCTGTGGAGTAGATGTAAATAAAAAGGTGGCTTTGTTGCATAAATCAGTAATTTTTCTAGTCTTTGCCTTAATTATTTAGTAAATGAACTGTTCCTCACTTTTAAGAAATAATCAACTGGCAGTGCGATACTGTTTCTTCATAGATCTTTTTTCTATGGGATCTTTGCTATTGATTTAGGTCCCAGCAAATTCACAGTATCTGGGCTGGCGCTAAAAACCTGCTTGTCCTGCCACGGTCTTTAATACATCATCTGCGTTTGTGTGTACGTGTTTCATATGTGTAAATTATCACTGTCAGACTGTTAATTTTATTTTTCAATTGGTAGATACCATCAGTTGCCATAGGTGCAGGTGAATACGAATGTTTTCAGCTGTGAACATTGTGCTATCGATTCCCTCCATGTCTTTATTTATCTTTATTTCTCGGTTAGCACTACGTGTATACTTCTTATCCGCTACTTGTTAAATACGCACAACTTTTTTCTTCTTTTGCTGAGTAAGACTCTTTCAGCTTTAATTCCCAATTAGCTTTTCTCTAACTAATAGTATCATTAATGCCTAAAATAGTGCTGTATCTCTGAAGGCTGAAATCATCATGAAGTGAGCAAGTGAAACTCAACTTCCATCCATTTGTACAGCTTTTAATGGAAATGTGCTAAGATTTCTTCCAACTGGGGATTTTCATTCTGAGTGCTTCCTCATCTAACTGCATGCTAATGTAGGCTGCATGGAAATCAGTGTTATGCCTGAGAAACTGCTTTTTATTTCGTATTAGGCTGCGTTTAGTGCCCTGTAACTCCCTCAGCAGGCCATATTTGAGTTTCAATAGCAAAATATTCAGGAAATGCTTTCACCTCATCCCATTTTTCCTTGTTAGGGATTTAGACCCCAGACTGAATCCCAGGATTCAGCCTTACCTCCCTGGAGTATTACTCCTACCACCCTATACTGAATGGAAAAACCCACGTAACATCACTGCGAGGAAGCACTCAGTCAAGCAGCAGCAGTGTATTTTTTGGTACCACTGGTGCAGCAGAAAGGAGAAACACGTAAACATAGTACTGCTCGCTTCCCATTTTGATTCAGACTCCCCTCCTGACCTCACACCCCGTCTTGTCCATCTCCCTGAAAAGCTGAGAAAGGGGAAGTCAGGTGTCACTCAACCAGCCTATGAATCAAGCAGTCAGGGCTCCTGAGAATTAATGTTTCTGGGAAAATGATAATAAGGATGTCTGCATAAATAAAAATTGCTTTGTATTTCAGTGTTTCTTACAAGCTCACAAGTTTGAGTGTTAATCTTTGTATTTATTTCTTTTGCATATACATAGTTCAAGTCAGTATTTATCGAAGGTCTTTCTTGCTATATGCTCATTCTCTATACTCTAAGAAGTAAAGGCACCATTGTTAAATTACTGCTTTTTGCTAAAAGATAAAATATCATTTTGTTAATTTTTCATGATTGCAAGTGGATGCATTCTCTTCTTAATGAAACCCCACTCAGCAATGAAAAGGACAGTTATTTTAGAGATACCCTCTTTGCATATATTTCTCTGCTTGAAATTTGATCAAATGATCAAGGAAGGATTTTGAAGGTGTTTCTACAGCTCATTATGAAATCTATGCAATGCAAAGTCTCAACTTTATTTTTGTCTCAGAAAGTACATATCTGATATAAAATTCCCTTTTGGCAAGGAAGAGAGATTTTAGGATTCCACAAATCCAAATTCTTTTGCTTATGGCTATGTCCCAGTTGAAGTGTTAGATTTTCCTTGGAGATCTTTTACAACCAGGAACATGATTCTTTCAGCGGGGTTTAAGCTGTTTAAACAGCTTCCTGTTTAAACTGGTTAATTCACCGGAGATGCTAAGAAATGCATTGTTCAGCCTGGCAGTACTAATCCAAAGAGACATAAAAGGGAAGAACAAGACGTTTGGAAGCATGAGAGTGTAGAAGCTGGTGCAGTGAGATTTGGTTAATCAATTAAGGTTTTATATTCATAAAAAAGCAGAAACTTGAATATTTCAAAATCGTATAACAACATACATGTATTTTGGTCATCTCTCGTTCACTCGATGTATTTCTTCTTTCTTTTGGGATGTGAGAGCAAAGTAAATCAACTCATTATTTTCAAACAGTCTTATACTTTGTTTTCATTCCTTGTTCAGAAGAACTGGAGAAAGCAAATTAACAGTACTTTGTTCTTTGCACCTACAGCTGACAGTAAATAACAGCAATTAAAAAATCAATTGTGTGAACTAACTACTGTTCTTTCATTTGAAAGCAAGTGCTGTACTTTTTGTCTAGACCCGAAAAAAAGTTGAGTCCTTTAGCCCCATTTTTTTTTCTTGTTAAATAGTGGTTTGTGTTAATAAGCAATGAGATACCTTGATTCATGGACATTATCTCTGTCTACCCTTCCAGGGGTCACAAGCGCAAACTGGATGAAGATGATGCTGCCAGTGAATCCAGTAAAGAATCTAGCAATGAAGATGAGGAAGGAAGCAGTTCTGAAGCGGATGAAATGGCAGCAGCACTTGAAGCTGAATTGAACGACTTCATGTGACATTCATGCAGAAGATGGAATTTGTAATTATGTTTTATTTCTCATAAACAGATCGGACTTCAGATGAGTCCCGTATGTCAGTACTCAATGTTTTTCCAAAATGTGTGTGTATATTTTGCAAAGCAACACAAGAGGTGACACATTATTTTACAAAATCGGAAATAGATGTTTTTAAGGTGTTTTACTAAAGGAAAATATACTTTTTTAAACAAAAAAAGTATTAAATGGGACTTGGTGTGCTATGCCAAAGACATGCTAGGAGCTGTGCAGAACCTTCATATACAGGACAGTGATACAAAGATTTGTGATTAAACGTACAGCAACTTTTTAAAAATATTGCAGTCTGTGGTTTATGGGTAACGGTCTTCAAAAAAGAAGGAGGTAAAGGAGATGGAATTGTCTGGGTAGTACAGCAGGAACCTGATGAACTGGTCATCCTTTTCCACAAATAAATGCTATCAAATATAAAAGGATTTTTAAAATAAAAAAGAACGATTTATATTTGTATAGAAACAGAGAATGTGATATGCAAGCTTTGTGAACTCTGCACTTGACCCACCTGTCATTTGCTTCTAAGAGAATACATAATGGTCAAAACTCATGTTTTTAAGTTACTTCGTGGAATAGTTGGGTTCTTTAGGGACATCGTTTAGATTTTTAACTTTTCTTCTCTGTAACCGGAAATTTAGCACAGCATACTGTGTGATCCCGTACTGCCATAAGAAGCATATTCACCCATTCGTGTTGTCTTGGAAAGAACGAGTGCTACTTCAGTCTAGGTAGGATTTAATTTCTTTGACCAGAGATCTGATGTAAAGTTTTTGTATATTCTATTTCATATTTGACCCACAAAACAGATTTTCTTTCATTTAATAAAAATTCATTTTGTACGCTTTGTTTCCCTTTCCTGTTTGTTTGCTTCCATCAAATAGAGGGCACCTTTCTGTATTATCTTTCCTTTGCTCTGCATGAAAATAATGAAAAACATTAAAGCAACTGCAAATTTGTAGCTTCTGGCAGGTAACTGAGGCAGAGAAGAGAAACACTGGCTCAGAAGATTCCCTTTTCTTTGGTATGTGAACTGTTACATTCTTACATTTTCTCGGGTCTCTTTGACTGGCCTCTGAAGATACCATAAGAGTTATTGCTCTGGTATTGAATTTCCGAGGCTAGAACCATGGTTTATTCTCAATTGTTAGCAACTGGAGAGACAAATCCTTTTAAAACATGTTAGCAAAAGAAGACTCATTAATTCAGATGTCATGGTTAAAAGGAAGTACTTTCAGGTGCAGAAATACTTAATTTTGCCACTTAGCAGTAAAACAGAGAGAATATTTCAATAGAATCTCAGCTGGTTTACAAAGAACAGCCTAATTTTCAAAGCTTCATAATGGCAGTAAAAGGAAGACTGAGAAAATAGGAGAATCTTTTCTGATTAATACTGCTTTTCCACTTTAGAATGCAAGGTCAGCATCCACAAGACAAAAATAGTGTTTTCTGTGGGAATATGTTACAGTTCCTGGACATTTACACAGGTACATAGCTGAATGCTACAGTGCGCTGCCTGCTGTAGCTCTCCATGAAAACAAGCAGGATGTCTCCAAGTGAGTTGCATTGTGTAACAGAAGAAAAAGACTAGTGCTTGTAAAATGGGAAGTCAGAATACTTTTTTTCAGCAGCTTAAATGCAGCCTCCCCAGCTATCAGAGGATGACTCCTTGCAATTAAATATTAAAATGTCAGGGGTTGTTTGGTATGTTTTGTGTTTTCTTAAATTAAACCCAGTTGAAATAATTTGAAATAATACCAACTTTTTGGGTCACTGTGATGCTGTAAGTGACTTGACAGCACAAACTTCAGCAGAGACTCGTTCTGGCTGATGATCTCTGCCCGTCACGCAGCTCTGTGGCAGCATTCAAGCTCTGAATGTAAACACAGCAAAACTGGGTAGGTTGCTGTTAGCTCAGCAATGTTCTGCCTTCGTTCAAGCTGCCTGTTGGATGCCACGTTCCCGGCGTGGCAGCTGTCTCATAGTGCTTGTGGAGTGATTCCATATATGTAAAGTTTGAGAAGCTTTTTGGTGCAGAAAGCTGTAACCTCTTCCCAGTTTTATTTTATGGCTGCTAGTTTTTGCTTTCAGTTTAACTGGTGATGTGTGTGTCTGGGCAGGAGTCCTAAAAGCGATCAGCACTCCACTAGACCCAATATCATTTGGACCCCTGTGTAAACACCGAGCGAGGGCTCTCCACCCAATAAAGGCTGCATTGATCTAGGGGTCTGGTGCTAGGGAAGAGTCCTCCGCCCCAACGGGAGCTGCAAAAGCCTGCAGTTAGTGCTGCACACAGAGGCCCAGGGAGCAGGCAGCGTGCTGCCGGAGTTAAAGCCAAGCAGTTCTCTAACGACTGTTACTGCACAGACAATTCTTATTTTGACGTTAATTATTCTGGTAGCTTTCATAACCCCTGCTCTCCAATCCTCAGGGCGGAGGGGGACCTGGTACGGGGGGTTTTGAGACACCAACCCATTGCTGACTGCCAGAGCAATCCAGAAGGCATTGAGCCTGCTTTCTGTCTAGAAGTAGACTCCTGCTCATTCAGGTAGCTGTATCTAGTAAACTGGTCACGAGCCTCTCTCTCTGCATGGGCAGGAGAGAGAAATGGAAACTGAAAATTTAGTAGATGATAAATTAAATGCCCCGGCTAACCTGTCAGCAAGAAGTCTTTTGATGTATGAAGTTGTCACTCACTCCCACTAACTTACGCTTTTTTCAAGGTGCAGGAGCATCCTAGGAAAGGCAACAAATGTGCTTTGTGAAATGCCTTTTAACTCTTTATTAAGTGACCCACATCTCTTGACTGGTTGTTTTATCCTATCTTCTTGACCTACTTCTATAAGTTAGGTAGCTAGCAAGGACCTGCTGCCAAGAAGGGCTCTCTCAGAGCATAAGCAAAGACTGGACTCCCACTGAGGCTGTTGAACTTACTGGGTAGTGCTGGTTTTTGAAGGTGTACCAGGCGCGGAAGAGAGCACAAAAGGGGCATACAGCGCACCTTGCTTCATTAAGCTTTCTGCGCTTGTACTATCGCTGCTGTCCAGGAAAGACGGCTCCTAAGGTCTGATGATTGTTTTAAAAAAGGTAAGAGCAGTCATTTCAATTTAAAGACTGGCAGTTTTACTTTTTCCATCTTGATTTGCCCTCAGCAGTTTTTAAGAGAATGGGAAGACAGCACAGCTCTGTGTAGGGGATGTTGTGGGACCCGTGATAGAAACAAAAAGCATCGGGTAGCAGCCAAGCTTTTCTCTTTGTGCATGTGTGCTGGGAAGGGGAGAAGACGAGGGAACAGTGTCGCTTAGCGCTGAGATGTGAAAAACTCCAAGCATGCAAATACTTTCACTGTCAGGTTTTGTGCATATGTGGAGTGGGCCCTCGAGTCTTCTCAGTGTTAGATAGTAACATCCTCTGCGGAGGGTGGAAAGTCTCAAGTTTCCTTCTTGGCACTACTGCTTGCAGAATAGGTGACTGTCTTACAAGCATGAAAATCCACACACACAAACCTGGAGGTGTACCTAAAGATTTCTCAGCTCTGACTATTTTTACTACAGTGAACATTGCAGTAGATGACAAGTCGAAGAATTAATCTATAGTGGTCCTGTTAAGGAAGTGGATCTCTTCATGTAGCTGAAAAGTCTCCCATAAATTATTAAATCAGGCTTGGCCAAAAGGAAAACATTCGTGAATCATTTTTAATTAAAAAACAAAAGCACACATAGAAGTTCTTAAAAACAGATTTTTTTTAAGTAGAAATGTTCCCTGGTAGCTAAGCCGTCAAGTCAAATCGATACTAAAAAAAAAATAGGTGTGTTTACGTGATACAAAAGCTCAAATAGGGGGAAGGCAGTGCGTTATTTCTTTTGCTTCTTTCCTCAGCAAAGGGTCCATCCAGCAACTAAGCCCCACACAGCCGCTCGCTCACTCCCCCCCCCGGTGGGATGGGGGAGAGAATCGGAAGGGTAAAAGTGAGAAAACTCGTGGGTTGAGATAAAAAGACAGTTTAATAGGTAAAGCAAAAGCCGCGCACGCAAGCAAAGCAAAACAAGGAATTCATTCACTACTTCCCATCGGCAGGCAGGTGTTCAGCCATCTCCAGGAAAGCAGGGCTCCATCACGCGTAACAGTGACTGGGGAAGACAAACGCCATCACTCCGAACGTCCCCTCCTTCCTTCTTCTTCCCCCAGATTTATATGCTGAGCATGACGTCATATGGTATGGAATACCCCTTTGGTCAGTTGGGGTCAGCTGTCCCGGCTGTGTCCCCTCCCAACTTCTTGTGCACCCCCAGCCCACACGCTGGTGGGGTGGTGTGAGAAGCAGAAAAGGCCTTGGCTCTGTGTAAGCACTGCTCTTAACTAAAACATCCCTGTGTAATCAACACTGTTTCCAGCACAAATCCAAAACATAGCCCCATGGCTATGAAGAAATCTTCTATGAAGAAAATTAACTCTATCCCAGCCAAAATCAGCACACAGAGCCTCCAAATCCTCTTTCTTTTCCTTGTCTAATTCAAGTTTATGCACACCGTGTGGGCCACTCCACGCCTTGTCTTGGCTTGTCCCCTTTCCTTCTTCACTGAACCCTAGCCATCGTGTGCCCAATTCCGTCACCGAAGTAACATTTTCCCTTCACTGTCTTTATCCAGTAGGTCCCAGTTCTCACTACCTGCACGCAAGCTTTTTATACATTTGTTTTTTCTGTCCAGTACTACCTTCTGTTGTCATTTCAGAAGTGTTTGGAGCCCAGCACCCGGCACAGCTTCCTCTCCCCTCTCTGTCTGAGGAACAGGAGGCAGCAGTATCTGATCCCCCAAGCAGCATCACCTACAGCAGGCTGGTTTGCTGCAGCTGCATACCCTAGGATTTTCATGTTGATCTGGCTGGTTTTTTTCTGCACTTTCTTTCTAATGAGATCTTCCTTCCTACTCACACATCATTAATAGTTGTTATTTTATCATATTGTTCTGATCATACCAGCCTTTCCCCTCCCCATCTAAAGCACACTAAAAGAACATGCAGCTTATGCAGCGTCTCTTGTTGCAATCACATCACCTATCTGATCTCCCCATAAAAATTCCAAAACCAGCACTAGATGTAAGGTTTCCTCCCCCTGCACAGCTCCATCAAGATGGTCCTCCTCATCCTGGCATGCTGCTGCTCTCCCAGCTCTTGGCCCAGCAAAAGCCTTGTGTTCCCCAGCAGATACAGAGGCAGCTCTTGGGCATGGCCACACAGGTAAGGTATAGAATCATAGAATCATAGAATAGTTTGGGTAGGAAGGGACCTTTAAAGGTCATCTAGTCCAGGTTGGACCTGCAATGAGCAGGGACATCTTCAGCTAGATCAGGTTGCTCAGTGCCCCGTCCAACCTGACCTTGAATGTTTCCAGGGATGGGGCATCTACCACCTCTCTGGGCAACCTGTTCCAGTGTTTCACCACCCTCACCATGAAAAATTTCTTCCTTATATCTAATCTGAATCTACCTTCTTTTAGTTTAAAACCATTCCCCCTTGTCCTGTTGCTACAGGCCCTATTAAAAAGTCTGTCTCCATCTTTCTTATAAGCCCCCTTTGAGTACTGAAAGGTAGTCCTGCTCAGGAGTAGCAGGAGGATGAAGGACCCGGTGCTCCACGTGTTGTACACACAGTCATTACCTGAGGTGCTGGAGGCTTCACAGAGCCCATCTAGGTAAGTTTCAGTTTCTTACAGGTGGGAAAGTAGCTACCACAGTTGTTTTAATTAAGAGTCTTTGACTGGCTTTATTTTATATATATGAACTATAGTAACAGAGCAGTAACAAATAGTGGAGATAAGTGAAACCACTGCCTTTCTGTAGGGTGGGTGTGAGTGCTTCCATGTGGAGGGAGGAACATCTTTCATCTATGGAAACTTTATTCCTCAGTGTTGTACAGCTCATAACCATAAATGGAGAAACTCACCTTTGCTTCTGGTCTCGGCTCCCATGTAAATCTCTCAGCCGGCTCATTCCCAGCAGCTGTAAGGTCATTTTCCCCGAGAGCTAGGTCAGCTGCTTTCCTGGATCTCCACTGGGCCCACATGTCCCCCGTGATCTTTCTCCTCCAAGGAAAAAGACTGAGTCTGTTGTCATCAATATATGCATATAAATAGAGAAATTCACAGAATCACAGAATGGCTGAGGTGGGAAGGGACTTCTGCAAGTCATCTAGTCCAACCCTCTGTTCAAGCAGGGAATGCCACCTACAGCTGGTGGCCCAGCACCCATCCAGTTAGGTTTGGATGTCACCAAGGATGGAGACTCCACAGCCTATGCTCGGTCACCCTCATAGTAAAAAGATTTTTTTTTTTTTTTGAGGGGATGTGCAAGGGAAAAAAGAATGAACACAAGGAGCATGATTGCTGTTGTGTATGTCATACAAGCTCCTTAACTATTCCATGCTGGCTAAGGCAGAGGAGGCATAAGGCAGGTGTGGTGCTCACCCTTGGGTTTCTCCAAGAGCTGAAACATCTGGATGAATGATTGCCAGAAGCTTATTGTCTTCCAAGTCCAATACTAGCCACTGTACTGGAGAATTCCCTACCATGTGTTAAGGAGAATGTGGATTTTAATACATATGTGATGGGTTTTTTTGAGCAACTTGAGATTTTCATGTGGGAACAAGGTTTGAGAAGGACCCCAAGCACTTGGAATGCAGGAGAAACAGAGATGAGATAAAAGCCAAGGCCCTGTTTTGCACAACTTCTGTTTCTGGTACAGCCAATGATCCCTTCTGCACTTCTTGTTCTTCGTCACTTTCTCTTTTTGCTGGAGGAGCAGAGATGACCTGTGGTCTGATCCCAGGGCATGATGGGGTTGTTCATATACCCCAACCCCAGGGCACTGAGATAATTTAATTGGCAAGGTGGTGGCTGATTTTGACACAGATTCTGTGCAGTGTGTGCTGAGCAGAGAATGGGTTTGATGTGTTCGCATTACTCTACGTTGCTGACATGCACTGGCACTTTTTAAGCCTTCTGGAGTTCTCTCACCTCTGCAGGTCTCATGCCTACAGAGTCTGTGCTGCCACGTTAATGAAGCCAAGCTGCCCGCTTGAGACAGAGCTCCCTTGGCAGAGGATGTTTCCCCTGTGATGAATTCTTTGTTCTTTCCACCCTCAGTCCTAATTCTGTTTCGTGGCAAGACAGGGAGCCTCACCCAGTAGATATAAGTATGTATGGCATTTCTAAATAGCTCCATCCCAAGAAGCTAAACTGATTTAGCCATTGGGTAGGTTTAGAGGCTAACCTGTAACACCAGAGGTAAGAAGAGTGCATTTTGCTGCCATACCTGTGGGATGGACAGCTGTGTCCACAGCTTGCTATGTGCTGCCCTCTTCCGCTGAGCTGTCCTCTGTGAGTCAGCGTGTCTCGCCAGGAGACTGGGAAGGGGAAAGGAGCCAGGCGTTCCTCCTGAGTCACCCTTCTCCAGCCTGCCCACTGCTCTCTTCCTGAGCCAAACTCTCGCCAGAGTTGGCAGACAGTAACCGTATTGCAAAGCCACGTAGGTTTAACAGGCGATGACAAAGCGTCCATCCTTCTCTAAGTTTGCTGTGGGACATGAGCGATGCAGATGTTTCTGCTCTGCCCCTTCCACATCTGCCACAGAAGTCTTGAAAAAGTGAATCGCGGTGACAGGTCTGTGCTCATGGGAACCATAAGGGAGAAACCCTGGCCCCTCAGAAGGGCTGCGTCCTCCTCCCTTTCCCTTCTCTACAGGAGGCCAATGTCTCTAAGTCCCCAAGAATGTTTGCCTGCCTTGTCTGTCAGATTTTGGATGTTGTCGTTCTTTCACAACAGGCAAGCTGTTCTCGCTAACGCACAACCTACCATTGCTATTGATCAACTGTCACTGGCAAAGCCCATAGGCAACAGCCTCCTCCTCATCATGCTGCCTTCAGACCAAGAGCCAGTGCTTTTTGGCAGGGAGTACAGCAAGAAGTCGGAAAAGCTTTTTATCTTTTCAGATCTACCACTATGGATATGTATGACCCTTTCAGGACACAAGTATTAAATGTGTCACTTAGTGCCAATATAAATGGTCCTTGGGAAGTTCTCTGTTTTAATTAAGTGGATGCGTTTGGTCCTCGGAGAGCTCAGCATGTGCTTGGGTGAATAAATGTTTTAATAATTCAACTTTGACTCTCCTAATCTTATAGCTGTAACCCACAGAAAAGCTTTCTTTTCCTTGATACTGAATACCAAATGAAGAATGCTTCATTTTATTTCTCTGTTTTTTTCCTTTCTGTCCTTGGATCCAAGTTCTCAGCCATCCTCTGAGACCACAGGGGAGCCCCACCGCGGGACCCACGTGCGCAGCAGCCCTGTGCCGACCCCACAGGACGCGGCCATCAGCCGGCATCCTCCTCGGCTCTCCCTCCATGGGCTGCCCGAGGAAGCAGTGCCACCTCTGAGCGTATCTCAGAGCGACGGCTGTGTGTCTTCCAGTGCCCGTCTGCTTCACTGACCGTCGCCTTTCCCTCAGTGGTGGAAATGCCCTTTCACCGCTTCCCCCGCAGCTGGCTTCTCCTGTCAGTAATTCAAGCCACTTTCCAGCACTTTGTTTTTGCATTGCGCTTAAAAATCTCTGTTCCTTTTTAAAATTCAGAAGGCAGCTAAGGAGGTGAAAGCAGGCCCCTGAAAACAGTCTAAAAGTTGTGCATTGCCAGAAAAACTCGTCTCTCGTGACAGAGACTATGCTTGGCGTGCATTTAACCTGAACATACCCATAAGGCAAGGAAAGGTATCAGTCAGTCATTTTTCCACCTCAAGGTACAGTCTACAACTATTCCTGATGGCCCTGAGATGTGTATTGGATTTAGCACCACAATTTTGTGATGCTGGTGTTAGTCTCTAAGGTTGTACGGTTGCGATCTAAAATAGCCTGTCCACAAAAAAGGTGTTTTCTGAGGAAATATGGAACATATGCCCCACTCCTCCATGCCATGTCCACCCACATATATAAGAAACCACAACACGGATGTCTGCGTGTTACAAACCTGGGATGCTTTTAAGGACAGGAAGAGGAGGCAAAATCTGGCACTGTGAACAAAGGCTGGGCACTGTTCCTTACGTGAGAGGGTCATTGGTCTACGAGGGGAAGGAGGGTGGCAAAACAGCAGTTCATCAGACTAGAAATTGTCCCCTACAGCATGTGCCCAGGGCTGTTTGCAGCTCAGTGAAACTGTATCAGCCCAGCACCTATTACTGTCCTTGTAACTTGAACCGAAGCCCGAGCGCAGGCCATCGAGCGGAGGCCCCTCATTTGCTTCATTACAGGAGGATGGCTGTGCTCGTCTGCGTGCCCTCCACCTGCCAACGGGTGCAAACTGCAAACTGGGTTAATTTCAGCTGCAGCCTTTCGTAATTTTTATTTTAATTGCCTGCATTTGACATCTGAGAGGCTAAGGCACTAACAGCTGCAGTGGAAGTGCTGAGGAATAAGTCCGTGAGTAATTCCTGTTTTCTCCCCAGCTTATATCATTTACCTCATTATGGTACTGCCTGCAGTCTCCAGCTGCTCTTCACTTACTCAGAGTTAATAGATTTCACATGCCTCCGTGCCACGTCTCTCTCTGAGCCAAACTAACCCTCCATGTAGGCCGAATGACTTCTCTCCGTGTCCACTGCTGGTGGGTTAGCGTGAAGACAACCCAAGCACTCTGTAACTGGGATGCAGCAGCTGTGTGCTGAAAATTTAAGATGTTCAAAGAGCAACCCCTGGCCACGGTGCTTTGCCATGATGCAGCACACGCCATGACACGAGCGGCAACGCAGAAACAACCGCTGCTTTCAGAGAGCAAACACTGAAAATGCTGCCCGTGCAGGAGAGGACTGGATTGCAACTGAGCTGCACCTCGGCTACCTCAGGCTGCACCCAACCTGGAGCAACCCCAGAGCAGGGACGTGCAAACAGCCCCAGCACTCTGGTCTCTGTCAGGGTTTGGGTGAAGAATCCAGGTCTTTGAAGAGAAGAGTTAGAGCTCAAAAATAAAGTCTCAGTATGAAGTATCCTACAAAACAAGAAAGCTAGACCAAGATTCAGAGATATTTGGGGTGAGAGGCATGCAAACCACCCCCAGATACTGATGACTTCAATGTAATGGTATGAATATGGGTCCCTCACAAAACTCATGAGTATCCTTCATGTTTCAGACAGTTTTTGCCCCCGTAAAGACTACCTGAGATGCAGGCTTCGAGTCAAATTCGTCTAGGGCAATTAGCCGAATTTCCACTTGCTATTTGCTATCCTTTACTCAGGCATTTTGGGCCAAATGTTTTTAAATATTTTTAATGTCCCGTCTTGAAATTGTCAATATGCAATTCTTCATCAGTGCTCCTGTTGTTTTTGCATACCAAAATGCATATGTGCAATTGCAGGTGGAGTTCATGTCCTTTAGCACATAAAGGCCAGGATCTTTGTAGAAATGTTCATAAAAACATAGTTGCTACAAGGCACAGAATAGTTTTTACTGACTCCTTCTCCTGCTCACTATTCTGTTGTAATAAATTTCTTAATGGTTTGTTGAGTTAGTGGAGAGAATCCAAAATAATGACATTAGCCATTTCCTTGGAGTAATGTTTTGCTCCAAGGAAACTGATGTCCAGGAAACTTTTCCTCCCAATATCTGAATGATAGTTTTTAAGGGTCAGCTTTGCCAGCTTTTGCTAACCTTGCTGCTTGCACTCCTCAAATGCCAAGAATGTCACGGCCACAAACACTTCAATCTTTTGTGGCTCTTCACCTTTCAGGCTTTGGCAGGAGACGCAACACTGTGATCACCTTTAATCGCTTGCCTTTTGAGTTTTGCTCCCAGCTTTCCAGCTTCTCCCTGGCAGCATAAAGCCAAGAAGAGAAAGGGGGACTCCAGAAGTGATACTGCTGGGCTCACGCAGCACCCCTGCCATAACTCCTCCTCCAAACAGTTCATGTGGCTCAGCCACACTCATGCCACACGTTTGCCAAGGCAGAACTGGAAAGGGGTTGATGTAAATCCCTAAGTGA
>NW_009206002.1:0-19387 GCF_000690835.1 Fulmarus glacialis | reverse complement strand
TCTTTCCCTTGCTGAATATGTTGATGTTTCAGGCACCCCGCCCAACCTTGGCTGTTGCTTTTTAGCATCTCACTACGCAGCAGATCTGCTCCAGTGAGAGGGCCTTGCTGACATCCAGGTGGCCCTGCTGACATCCAGGTCCTGCATTCGGTCGGGCCACGTCTCACCTGATGGTTTCGTCCTGCGGCATCACCTCAGCTGGGCACAGGCACCTAACAGTAGGTCAGGTGGCTCGTGCCCATCACAGTGCCTTTCCCAGTGCCTGTAAAACTTCATCCCTCTCCCGTGTGTTCCTCTTCATTCTCCTCTGTCTCAGTTAGTCATGCTCCCCTTTTCACATGCACTGCCTGTAAAACTTCATCCCTCTCCCGTGTATTCCTCTTCATTCTCCTCTGTCTCAATTAGTCATGCTCCCCTTTTCACATGCATGCTCTTTCCATGCAGATATTACGATTACGCAGACTGTAACGCACTGGAAGACTTCTTTTCCCTCCTCCACAAATATCTAAACTTATCCCTAACTATCATCTAGCTAATCTGTCTCTCAGATCCAAATGTCCCCAACATTTGGGGGTGTTTGGGTTTGGGATTCTGATTCAGGCTTATCTAGAGAAAACATTGAAAGGTCACTGCATTTTACTTCATCCAGCAAGTGAATCTGAAAGCCGTTCAGCGCTACTGTATGAATGTGCTGCCTGAAACCAGTATCTACCTGCAAACACAGTGTGACTAATTTGGGTCTGAAAGAGTTTTATGTAAATATTGTTTTACTTTTCAGCTTCTCTTTACTTTTCATCACTTCTTTAAATCCCACCGAAGGCAAGCTTTCCAACAAGACGATGTCTTGGCATTTTCACTCAATGATATTGATTCAGCTTTTCTTTACTTTTCATCACTTCTTTAAATCCCACCGAAGGCAAGCTTTCCAACAAGACGATGTCTTGGCATTTTCACTCAATGATATTACTTCCTAATGGCAGCAGGGGAATAAACCAGTTGATTAAACTGTCCAATCAATTGCCCTCCTGCTTGTATTATGTGCGTTATTTCCCACTGTCCATATTCATCGTTACACTCTATGATCATTAACACAGTGGGTGCTGTTAGACAATGAAAGCCAGCAGCATGCTAATAGAAGGTTTAATGAATAACATGATACCCTTACCAATAGTCACAGAAAAGTGGTTTTAGGGAAACAGGAACTGTGTGTTGGGGCACATTGTATATGAAATAGGGTTGTCTGCACTAAAATAAGCAAATACTCCTTTATCGCAGGGCTGGTGCAGAAATGCTGGCCCACAGAGAAAACTGAGTTTGAGGTGGGCAGAGCAGACATTACCTCCCAGAAACTCGCTTTCTATGCTATACAGCTTAACTGCTCAGCAGGACATAAATGCCAAGAAATTTAACAAGCATTTGTCCGGTTTCAGCACTGCCACGTTGCTGAGACACAGCGTCACTCTTTGCTCCCTAAATTTGCCATTCAAACCTTACCTGCTGCTCTCCTCTGCTTTGTGAAACAGGGCACAAAGCTGCACTTCTTCCCAAAGAGAGGGTCAGCCTTGCAGCTGCCCAGTTAGGGCTTCTCATTCCCAACTGACACCCTTTCCCACTGATGCTCTTGTACTTGCCGGGCTGAGAAATCTCTTTAGCATCTGCTGGACAGTCTGGCTCTGGCACAGCTGGATTTGCAAAACAAACAGTGCCGTTCTTCCAGCACAGACTCATTGCGTGACCAAGAAACACTTGAACCAAGGAAGGCGAAGACTGACTTCTGGTGGGATGGAGGTTAATTCATGCCCGAAAGAGTCTCGCAGGGAGTGAGAAGCAGTTAACCAGCCGTGGGCAGGGCAGGGGCATAGGGGTCTGGGCACTGGCCAGGGTCTCCGCATCCAACTGACTTGGCACTGCCTTGTGACATCCCTCTGGCGAGAACTGAGGGGCCGAGGGAGGGCAGGGGAACGTCAGTCACTTCTAGCTGGGCAGCCGACTCCAGGCTGTCTTCTCTTGCACGCTTTTTTTCAGGTTTTGAATGGGCCAAGTGAAGTCTCTTTCATTATGCCTCCTGCAAGATCACTGCGCCAGCTGGATGTGCTGTTAGGAAAGGGACTGTTGACATCCAGTCTGAACTCCTCCTTCAGTTTCACCTATTTATTTATGTTTGCTTTGAATTTGCTAGTTAAGTCCCTTTATCTATGTTATTTGTAGGCTTTATGTATTTCAAGACTGTTCCTTTGTTCCCAGGCTATACTTGTCTCTTGATATAACTAATCTAATACGTTTTGAACTATTCATTCTTCCTCATAAATCAGACTTTGGACCTTGATGAATCCGTTTGCTGCGCTGATCTGAATTCTCTCCCATTTATCAGATCTTCTTCATCTGATACAGAAATGAACAGGCTAATCCAGGTGTGACTGTGAAAAGATTGTATCTATATATTCCAGCCTCATTATATGTTGCTCTGGCTCTTTTACCTTGCTATCCCGCACTGCAAATACAGTCCCCTAAGATTCTTTCCATGTCAAGTCTTTGCAGGTTTGTCTGATTGTGTGTGTCTCAGATTGTTCTTTCCCCTTGTGAATTAGAATAGCTTTTCATTTTGATTGGGTTTTATTCCATAAATGGTACCTCGTTTTCTCACTTTCTTCTCCCTGTATTTTTTATCAGACTTCTTTCCTATTTTTTCATGTCCCTTTTTTATTAAATTTCCCTCAATTTAATATATCTGGGACTTCCATTAATATGTTCCTTATCCTTTACTTTAGATAATTAGTAAAAGCATAAAAGAACAGATGCATGTTATTTAACAAATGTCTCTGCTAGTGTCCCTGCTGACCTGTAAGTCGTTACTTCAGCCATTTGTTTATAACGTTTAATTTTATTTTTAAAAGACATGTGATCATCTCTTAACCCTAATAAATGATGCTGAGATGAAGATTCAGTGGACACTTTCATAAAATATTCTACAAATAACTCCAAATATAACAGTAGGAGGAGGTCATATGAGATGACCATTGCAGTCTCTCTTGTCCTCAGAAACTGTATTACATATGTTGTTTTCCCAGAGCTGTTTGTTTTGTAATTTTGCTATTATCTATTAACCTTGACAAAAAAGGGTGCTCAGAAAGACATGACATTTCTGAGCTTTGCATTATTGACTCTTTTTTTTTTTTAAGTTAAATTCTGTGATTCTGAAAAGACATTACCTTTCAAAGGAAAAAATAGATTGTCTTCCTTCTGTGGCAAAACTATACCAGACTACTGGAAACTAGAAATTACTTTTTCTGGCTTCAGAAGCTCAGCAAAGCCTTTTCATGATTATTTGTGTTTCCAGTGAAATTAGTTAAAAATCTGGCCCGATTCTCACTGCGTATGGAAATCACCCTCATGAAAGGTAAAATCCTGGGTTTTACAGCATAAATCAGGGTCCTGTTTTTTGAAGCATAATTCAGTTCTTTCAGTAACTTCTTGGGAGATGATTGGTTCCCTCTATATTTTTCCCTGTTTCAAATCTTATGTACAAAAATAAAAAAAAATTTGGAATGCACTGTGAGCATACTGTCCCAGAACTGCAAAAAAGGGTCACTAAATCCAAGTGCTTCAAGAGGAACAAATTATCCTTGTTTCCCCATTTACCTTTGTATTTTCCTAACTGGTGGATAAGCAGTTACTCTTTACATCGCTCTGATTTCTCTCCTTGTGTTTTTCTGGCACTCCCTGCTTATGACATCCCAGCCTTCACGCCACCAGAGATGCTCTCCAAGGCTTTCAAGACCTGCATGCCTGCACGGAGAGTGGCAGTTCCTCTCTTGGTGTTCATACCATAAACTGGCCAGAGCAGGAAATCAGACCTCCTCTGAAAATCCTGTACGGCTTTTACTGATCTTTAGCCTTCTAGAAAGCCTTGGACTATGCCAAATTTGTAATGTTTACACCAGTGATACACAGAGTTTATTGGCCAATACTACCAGAGCCCAGTTGGGTTTCACCGACTCTCACTGTTTAGCGGAAGGAGGAGGACACTCTCGGATCCTTAAGACACCCCCCTCCCCGATACTGAAGGACTTCTGCAAAATCTCTAGGTCTTTGCAAATCAATTCCTTATCAATATTTCTTTTAATAAAGCTTTTCTCCCTGCTCACTTAGAAACAGCCTAAAATAGCCCACATATTTCACATTACCATAGTTTGCTTATTTATAGATCACACCTGCATTTTGTGTAAGCACCATACGTATACCACACCTTTCCTTTGTCTGCTTTTCTTTGTGCTGGGAGATTTTTCTATGCAGCTATTCAGCATCTCCGCCTTTCTCCATTCATCACTCATTTCAGATCCTTCATAATTTGTAAATGGCATTGCAGAATTGCTCACATAAACACTGTAAAAAAGATGGTTTAAAGTACGTAAAGGTCTCAACTGAGTAACCCCTGCCTGTATAGTTGTACCGACGGTAGCTTTGTAGGCCCTAAAACAGCACCAAATATTTCTAAAGCAGACCTGATTTGTTTCTGCAAAATCAAACTCATAGCAAAAACACAGTGTCAGAAGTGCCTTGAATTAATCTCAAATAAACAATGACACTGAAAACTGTTATAGTGGCACATGACTGGCAGCATACAACTAAAATGGTCCACAGGCAGTGAGTGGCTGTCAGTGTACATACATTTGTTTGAGCCTGTAATTACATAGACTAAATGGATTGGTCTGACAAAAAAAAAAAAAATGTTCTCACTCAATTCAGTGAATATTTTTTTGAAGAGAGATTACTGAGTGATAGTGCATAATTTTGCTAGTGAAATTGAACTTTGTGCTCATGTCTCCCTGGTAATAAGCAAAGCCAATCAATCCCAAATGTTGAGCTGATTGGTTTCTTTTCAGAACCAATGATGTCATATGCCCGTACATATGCCAGCATTTTCTTAATCTCTATTAATCGTACAGAGACCAACGACAGTTAACTGAGTATTGTTGTTCAGTAAGCTCCACATCCAGTAATTTCAGATGGTTTAAAGCAGACTTCACACAAGATGGTAAGACAAAACAACAAAAACTCAAGACTACTCCATCAATTAAATCTAATGATTATACAGCACTAGTGCAAAAATGTAAAAGAAAGCTTCACCTTATCCTTGAAAATTGTTTTTAAATTATATAAGTAGTATTTTATAACACAGAACCCTTAACATTATTTCCACATTGTAACTAGAAAAAAATACGCACTATAAAATCATAAGCACCTATACCTATAACACATTTTCCTTAGAAGAGTTTCTGAGGTTTATTGACACTGTCTTCTATTTCCCTTACCATAAAACAGAAGCAAAATGTTAATTGCACTAAAGAAGGAACATCAGAGAAGAGTGTTGTTCCCACTAGACTGAAAAAACAACGCCCTGTATGTCACTTTGACCAAAGCACTTCAGCATGCAGTACATATGGGACTGCGAACAGTTTGGTCTGTGCTCTGCTTCTTCGCAGCCTTGGAGCTTTGAGTCCATCCCAAGGGCTCTGGTGATGCCCCTGAGGAGGCTCTTCGGGGTACCACCTTGCCATGCCTCTGCTCTGGCTGGACCAACTCTTGTTTAAGGGCTGCCTGAGCTTCTGGCTGCAAATCTAGTCTTGTCCTGACGTGTCGATGCTTTGCTCAGTGTGTTTCTACTCCAGTGCTAGTGCTGCTCTGACCCCTGGCTGAGCCCTCGCCTGCTCTGGCTGACAGATGAGCCTTGCCCTCAGCTCCCAGCCCCCAGTTGCCTTCCTGTAAGCCCACCGGGGCTCTCCAAATCCTCACCCCAGTCCCATCTCCACTCTCTGCTCTGGTGGCAGGAGCCTCTTCGAAGCCCGAGAGCAGCAGCCCCGGGGCAGTCCTGCACGCCAAGGTCTCTGCCTGTGCTGGGTTCTGCCTGCGGCTCAATGAACAGCCCAAGCCTGCTCAGCCCAGCACACCATACCCCTAGATTGTTAAAACATTGCCCGGGAAACAAAGTGACACTGTAAGTTGAAGCACTAGCTGGAAAACCAGCCACGCTGCACACAGACCTGCCTAAACCTATGCTGAGCTTCACTCCCAGCTCCACACAGCTTAATGACTGATTTGATTGGAAATCTGTATCCATCTGCCTCTGAGGTGCCATCTCACCCATCTAGAGGCTGTCTTGAGAACGCAAGTGCTCTCCTTCACACACAATTTTTTTATCGCTCACATGCTCTCCTTTTCGAAAATAATAAAATATTTAAGCTAGAAGAAAGAAAAGAAATGGAAACGCATTCACTAAAACTCCAGGGGCTGGCACGCTTCATCTTGTACGTTGGCGGATGACATTTCTCTGCTTACCTCTACTGCAGTAGCTCTCTGGCAGCATGCAGCAGCCTCATCTTTTCTCTTTCAAATGTGAAATCCTCTTCTGGATGCAGAGTGCAACTACTGGCTAATAGTCACTTGGAATGGCATTTTCTGACAGAGCTGGCTGCCAGGGTCTGCAAAAGCCAAGTCAGAAATACATGTAGGACCTCGGCATGTGCTTTAAAATACAGTACATGCGCAAGAGCTCTGCTGACCTGGAGACAGGGAAAGGAGAGTGACGATCACAGAAAGCGAGACTTTTTAAATGCAGTCGGTAACTTTGCATTGCACTGTGTCCCTCCGCACACAGAAACTGCTGGTAGGTCTGTCACTCCCCAGCCGATGCTGTGAGCTGCTCAGAGGCATGCTGCCGGCAGCTGCCGCCTCCCTGGGCTCCTCCGTTAACTCTTTAAGAGCAGCAGTGAGCAGCTCTGGAAGTAAACAGCCAATTTGCTCTACCAGTTGCCCTGGCAGTCTGATAATTGCGATGGTGAAAACTGAACCAGGGAATCCAGGAGGGTTTCTGAAACAGGCAGGCAAATTGGCTTTCGGCAGGTTTCTGACTCCTGTTGTAGAACACCTTCGTTGTTCACAAAAGAGCTCTGCAACCGAGCAGTGACCTAATTATTAAACGCTGCTCTCGAAGGCCCTGTCTCCTGTTTGCTATTTAACGTCTTCTTGGTGAATTCTGCTTTACAGGCATTTTCTTTCCATTTTCTTGAATCACTACTCTGGCTTTGTGCTTATGCCAACAGCCTTCGGGGTCTGTCTATACTGAGTCTGGAAATCTTTCTTTCCCCTCTCCCCAAGCCAACCATGTTCAAACACAGTGCTTGTGGAGAGGTGCTAATGTGTTTCCCCCGGCCTCTTCAGACATGATTTAAGAGCTGGTAGTTAAAAGCATAATGTAGAAAAATGCATTTACAAAAGGATACTTTTTTCTCCCACTTAGTTTTTTAAGCAGAACTATCTAATTTTCTCTGAGAAACTGAGCCAGAATTCATTTTCCTTCGTGCGTACTTGGTTATAGCTGAGTTACAATTTAATTGCAGATGTTTTATCTTTTTTTTCAGTTCACCCCTTTTTAAAGGTCTGTGATGGCTCTTCCTCAGACTTTACCTGGGTCACCTAATGTCCTCTCCACCATGGATCAGTAATGTGAGCAATGTGAGATGCATAATGAAATTGCAGGTGGTTTAGGTTCCATTTCAAAGATGGTGCCTTCCATTTTAGAAATTTCCTGATTTTTCACTGGCAGTCCAAGATTTTCTGTAACATCCAGCTCTTTGGACATTTTGAACCTTCTTTTGATTAACTCTTTCAGACCATACATTTTTCTGTCTGTAACTATAGTTTCCTGTTTAACTAATCTCTTTGTATTCAGTCTTCTGCAGAAGAAAGCTATTTTATGGTCAAGTTTGCCATTTTCAGAGATGAAGTAACCCATTCTTTCTTACTCCACTGAAAGCTTGGCACTTACTTAACTCCTTTTGTTCATTCTGCACCTTTGAATGTGCCACCACTATTTTTCCTCGGGATGAAGCTCCTCTTCTCTTGCACTCTCCCAGCCACTGTTGCCCCTACCTCTCTGCAGCTTCCTGATACATTCTGCTGAGTGGTCAACACAAATGGCCACGTAATGGCACTTGTTTGGGAGATTTTTATTATTTTCGTACCTGTCTTTAGCCTCTGGATTGATTCCTTTCATATCCAGCCATTTGAGTCAATGTGTTGGTGACTCGCTACTGTCTTAATATGTTCAATCCAATGGACTGAATATAGCTTAGGCTACGCTGGAGCTTGACTCAGTGCCTATTAGAGCACAAGCATCTTGTGTCGCCACAAGCAAATCACTTATGATGAAGAAAATAAGACACCGATACGTTTAAATGTCTAAATCCCGGCATGAAATCCATCAGCTTCAATCCTTAACTCAACCCTCACTGAAACTCGTTGTGCAAGGAGCAGTTCTGAAGATAACTTCCAGGGTCTGTGGTGAAAAGTTAAGCTGCAAATGTTGTTCTAACACTTTCCCTGAGACTAGTTCGATCCAGGTTCTTGAATATGTTCGGCCTGGAATAGAATAGATTGAACTTGCATATTAAACACTTTCTAACGTAAAGTGGAACAGTTTGGAGGAAGCGCCATCTGCACAGCCTAGCCTGAGAAGTGACGGAGAAGTATCTTCTTGCAGTCCTCGTTTCTGTAAACTTGTTAATCAGACTTGCCTGATACTATGTGAATTTCCCAGGGTGACCCCATCAGGCACGCGCTTCCACTGTCCCTTTTAAGGTGGCTACATGCCGCGTATGCAGTATTTCTCATTTGGTAGCTAATGACCCATAATTCATATGCAAGAAAGAGCTACGACAAAATATTTGCAGATAAAAATAATTTTCATGTATGTTGTAATAAACTGCATGGGTTTGTATCACAAATATTGCAGTGCCAGGGAGGACGCCTTAAGTATAAGCTTTTCACACAGGTATTTTTTGTTTGATAATTGTTGAAAGGATGTTTTTCTGGAGAAAAAACATTTGGTTTGTTTGGTTTTGTCAGTAATTTACTGAGTTAATTTGCTTCCTGCATACGAACATGTTCATGCTCCTGGGCAATTGCTATATTATTATAAATTGAATTAAGTAGTAGGATGAAAAAAGCATTTGGATGGATGTTGCTTATATGTGCAGAACATGTAACAATCTTGAGGTTTATTATGCTGCATTTTTTTACTTGATATCCAAGCTGAATGGTTTCTTTTTCCCACTGACAAGCTAGTTGCTAGTTGTTGTAGTGGTGCAAGAGTCTGTCCAGTGACGGGGCTCTGGTACATGATGTTCCTTTGATTCACCAAGGTGGTTTCTCTCTAGAGCTTCGGGTCAGGGAGCAGATTAACAGCTGGCAGACTGACGGTGGCACAAATTCCCAGACAACTGGGACCCTCAGCCCCAGCTGTGGGAGATCTTCTTTTCCCCCACAATAGTGTCCCAGGCGGAACTACCTGTAAATTAACTGGGGGTGGGTGGGGAAGGGGTAAGAGCTGGTCACGTGGAATTGATTAATTTGGTGTTTGAAAGTTTTGCAGAGTGCAGAGAAATAGGAAGGTTTTAGCAGCAAGGGAAGCAGCACAATGAGAAACACACACAGAATTGATATAATTCCTTGGTGCAAGCTCAGAAAAACCTGTTGACTTCAAAGGGATTATAGCAGAGCGTGACATTGTTCTCAAAAATAGAAAATTAAACGAGGCATAGCATCTTTGGTAATATCATAAATGAAAAAAAAAGTAAAAATATTTCTTTTAAATAGAAATTATAATTAACTGTGGCTCTTCTTGGAATAAGCCTAGGGAAGACAGGTAGAAGGAAAAATTGTAGCCCTGGAAGGCAACTGGGTTGCGGTTGTCACCTGATGGCCAACCAAAGGCCAGCTAATGGAGCTACTTCCAGCCCTTTTAAGCAACAAGGTCTGAACCTCAGGTCTTTGTAGTAACTTCCAGAGCACCTCCACCTCCCCTGCAGCTTGAGGACTCTCTGGGGCATATGATGAGCAAAGAGTGTCTTTTTTTCAGTGCTGCATCAGGGTAGCTTTTTCTTATAGTAAAACTTAAACGCCTTGTTTTCTCAGTATTTCAGCTTCAAAGTTAGTGGGTACCAAGAGGTTAAAATGCAATTGTTTGCTATAACCTGCAAAAAAGGCAACTGGGAACGAAAAAAGAATATGGATCTAATCAATTGACAACCTACTTTGCTTACAGCTTAGGAGCCCCATGGAGAATAAGGTAAGGGTGCCTGACTAGTACTGCCTTGAGAAAATAACAGAATTATTGTTCAGTTTTTTTGAAATGTTACTGTTATCCAGAAAGTGTTAGATTAGTACTTTTTGCAAAAATGCTAATGAAGTATGCACCCAGGGAGTGGTCACAGAAATTACAAACATTTGGAGGATGGATGAAGAAAGAAACACACTGTCCTTGTCCCACTGTACCGACTTCCCTAGCAACACAGAAAAAGTTTTCAGTACTTTAGATGGCTGTCTATTCTGCATTGGGACAAGACTAGTAACTCCGTCAAAATCACCAGGGACAGGACTGCTGCCCCAATGGAGCCTGCAGCCCATCAGCTAGGCGCTGATTCTCTCTAGGGCTTTGACCTGAGAGATCTAGCCACCCAGTTTCATGTGTAATGTGGGAGTGAGGCCTGCTTAGACTTCCTAGTCAGCATCTTTGTGGGGACATCCTTCTCTGGACTCTCCTAGGAGCAGAGAACCTGTCATTAGAAGAAAATTTTTTAGAATAACGTTTCTAACTTCTGAAGCTACTCATGCTCAATTTTCATGTAGCTTTTGGCAATGTACTGGGTGTTTTTAATTTCTGTTTGGGCTTTGAAAGGGTGTTTCGCAATGTGTGCTGTAAGGAAGCAATAGAACCATTGAACTAAAATAGTGAAATAGGATTTAATAGCAAATTACTCATAATAAAGATAAGTCTTATGTGTCTGCTGATTCACTCAAAGAGCTATTAATTAAAAGTAAAAGTGCAAAGGTTGTTGGTGACTTTTAATCTGTCACGTTGGTTTTACTGAAGACCGGTAGCTAGGGGAAGGAGAGAGGTCCTGCTATAGGATGACCTTCTTCAGCCAAGCAAATTCCCTGTTTTCACACTGTACCCAGAGCTGTCTCAGCTGGAACTCATTTGAATGTTTCAGGCATGCTCTTGGGCTCTAAATGAGCTGCCACTTTCGCATTTTTAAAAAAAAAAAAAAAAAAAAAAAATCCTGGCAAGAGCTTTGTGAAGACTTCAGCAAAGATGCCTTCTCAATGTGCACCATTGAGACCAAAAAGGCTTATGGGATGCGCATTTCTAAAAAAAGGGCTCAAAAAACAATATGAAAAGGGTTGTTGGGTTCTGTTTAAATTAACATAATCGCATCTCCGAAGTATCTGAAAGAGAGCAATGGAAAATGAGTGAAATCTTTTGCCTGCAGTGATTTAGTGCAAGAATGCCCCAGCACGAAGCACAGTTTGATCGGGCTGCTGTGAATGCTGTCGGTCAGGTTATAACTTGTATAAGTGAGTCAATTTTGCAGTCTCCAGCAGTTTCATCTCCGTCATGACCATTATATGACAATAAGCATTTCACAAAGAAGCAGCCTCATCTTCTAGCTCAGGTTAATTACTGGTCGAGGAGGGGCAGCCTGCCAGCTCCCAAGCAGCCTAGCACCTACATTTTCCAGAGCTACCTTCCTCTGAAACTGGCTGCACTTCAGCAAATGAGCCAAAGATGGCTGCTGCTCCTTGACAAACTGCCTCCCGCCCTCTCCTTGCTTGTCCGTTCTTCTGCTCTGCGACAGTTCCCTCACTGTGGAAATGGAGAAGGTTCCTTCATCACAACGAGGGAGAAGGAGCCGAAGGCAAGCAGGTCTTTTGTGACACCTCCCGCTGACGCAGCCCCCGCCGGTGCTTCTGAGCGATCACCTCAGTCCTGCAAATTCTGAAAATCCCTTTTTTTTTTTTGCCAAAAGTATCACTGGCAACTCTGGGCATTCATTACGTGGTAAAGCAATCACTTGACTTTCCTGACAATTTTTTGTTTGTTTGTTTTCAGCAGCTCCACTGCTATTAAGCAGTAAATGTGATAAGCAGTGTAGATAGGATATCAGTCTTGTTCTCATCAAGACTAAACACTGTGAGAAAAGCCCCAGTTATCACACTAATCTGCTTAAATAATTCTGCAGGTACCATCACTGAAATTACTCATGTTCTTCACTGCAGTGGCTTTGTTCTGCTTCGTGCTATAGCTCAGCCACTGGCATTTGCAAAAAAAAAAATTAAACATCATTCAACTTAACAACTGATGTAACATACGTCAGACCTTCCTCTACAAGTCTTAGCAGCATCCTATTTTGTTTTTAAAGACACAATGCTAATGTGAGCCATGCCAGAATTAATGGGGTAACCACATTCCCTCCCTCTCCTCCGAACCACCCTCCTCTGGATGTCAGCATCCGCACCGTCATCCGCAAATCCTAGCTCTCTCTTTTTTTTAAAATCCATAACTGACAGCGTTCACAGATGACACGATGCATCTTGCTGCCCTAACCTTCCCCTTCCGGCAGCCATTCCCACCTCTCTGTCATCTGCTATTTTCATGTATATGAATAGGCTAGTATCCACGTGAATAATTTACAAACAGCCCACTGGTTGTTCAAAAGCCACCTGAATCCCAAAAGGTGACTGTGCCTTAGGTGGATATTTGAGGTTTGTGTACAGCTACTTGGGACCTACCTGTGCCATCTGTTTTCCTCTCAATCTTAATTGCTATGTAAAGAGCAAAAGCACATTTGCCAAACCTCACAGTTTTCTCTAATTTATGTTGCAAGCTGCTGGAACGGTAGGTCTGTTATTTTCTTATGAAATAGATGCCACACATACCAGCAACATGACATTAACCGCAACACGAGCAAATAATTTACCTGATTCTTTCCTGTTCGGTGGTAAGTGGATTCAAGGCCAGAAGGTGATAGTCACAACCACGTACATAGCTAACAAATGCAACGCTGAAGTCAAGAATAGCACGTCCTTTCCTGAACCCTGACGTTAGTTTCAAAAGCTCTGCAGTAACTTCAGCTCGCGCAAAGAAGCTGAAAATGTTATTAGTAATACAAAGTCTTCAAAAAGATCCAGTCAAATTCATTAAGCCCACTGACCTCTTGCTTAGTGAACTCTGTGGGCTGCTCATTACATATAGGAGTCCCGCACTTCCGATGCTCTTTAATTCATTGTTTCTCATGGCAGACAGGCTGGGGGAAGAAAAGCTTCGGGGTCAGTTCTCAGTGCAGTCTTTATAATGTGGTTTTCGTAACGGAGTGCTGTGCATGTTCTGAACAAAGTCTCTCTTATTTCTGCATCAAGTGCTGTGACGGTCTGAATGGTGCCATAGGCATCAAGATGAAGAGTGCTTTTCTGCATCCTTTTTTCCATAAAATGGAAAATACCAACCTCTCTGCTAACTCAGGGAGTCCCCCAGCCATCCTCTAGCAGGTCTCCAGGACACTGGTCACCCCAGACTCGCAGTGCACCCAGGCTGGCATCAGACTAGCCCTTCTGTGGAAGCCGTGCCCTGCTTGGGTACGTCTGCACTAGCATTGCAGTTCAGATTAGGACCGCGCGTTTGAAAATAGTTTCTTGATTCTCCCCATTTACTGTGCTTGGGTTCACACTGCCCGAGCCGGGGTCCTTCTGCAGGAGCTAAACTGAAAGACGTGCTTCAGCTACTAATGGGCATTGGTACAGCTACTCTGAAGGAAAAACTCCTGAAACACACGGAGTGCAGATGTTGGGCCCTCAGCACCATTTTGTTCCTAATGCAGACATAGCCATCATTCACTGTTTGCGCCCTGATCCATTTTGTACCCAAAGTGCTGCAATGTGTGCACATACATAAATTCTCCCAGTCTGGATGCACGTCTATAGAGGAAGTTACTGTGAAGTTAGTGCGTGGGACTGTAAACTTACTGTACGCTAGCTCTTTCTGTAGACCACTCCTAGTGGTAGTTCACTCTTCCCTGAAAATGGCGTATTCTCCTTCAATGAGAATTTAAAAGCTATTTTACAGCACATTAAGTTTCCATGCTCATAAGCCTCCAGACGACAGGAATGCTGGATGATTAAATATTAATCTGAATCAACTTTCAGAGTGGTTTTGTTAAACTGTTTTAAATTTCTGTGTATTGACATTCAGAATTAAAGGGGATGTACTTCATTTTTTTTCCAAAACGAACAACAATTTACTGAGAAAACCGTAGTTCTGAATAAGAGAGTCAACACAGGAGCTTAGCTTGGTTTAATGATCCATTTTAAAAATCTGAAACTAGTCAACTAGTCAATTTGGATTAATTTTTTTCTGAGAACCACAGTGTAGATAAACCCCACAGAGATCATCCTGATATTATTCTTCTCTCATTGTCCTTGATTTTCAGCCAAATGGCTTAGGAGAACCCTTCAGACCGCAAAGCCTGTTATGCAGCAAATATAATTCTTTTAGGTGTGATGTTGAATTTACACAATGAATTGTATTTAAGAAGCATTAATCCTTGAGGTTGAAATTTTGCCCAAAGCAGGACAGGATCAAGCTTAACACTGTTGGATTCTTTTTCCATTTGTTTGGCTGCCTGACCATGTCTTTATTCAGTAAGTATGGTTTCATCTCGGAGCCTTGGGTGCTTATGTTTGGTTTGAGAGATGAAACCTAATTTCCAAATTGCTTGCAGTTTATGCTCTGTATTTCTTCCCATTTATAGAATGTTTTCTGCCTTGGTATTTTGAGTGGGCAAATCCCAACACTAACAAAATATCTTTTCAGCCTGAGCATGGCTGCTGGGATTTGTTATACCAACACGGAGGCGGACATATGTTGATTTTTTACATCCAAACCCTCTGCAGACAAGCAATTTCTGAACATGTGGTGTGGTCTACAATCAGGACAGTATTTCTGCCTGGGTGGGAAGTACACTGCCAGCCACCTGGGCTTGGCAGCTTGGTCAGATCTCTACACAGGGACAGTTTACAGTGTAAGTTTGCATCTGCTCTGGAAAAAGTAGTTGAAATCTAACTATACATGTTGTTCTCATAAGGTTCCTGTTTTGATAAATGCTGTTAATATGTATACCTGGATGTCATTTTCAAGTCGAAGAGCCAAGTAGCTAACAGTTTCTTGCTTGGCAGAATTACTCTCCCCTCCACCACCCCCATGACTCTGGAGATAAAACGCAACTAGAAGAAAATAAACATCTTTGTACATAACAAGCTTAATGAGATTTCAAGGTAGATTTGCACATACTACCTTAAAATTGAGTTTAGCTTTAATTAGAAGGTGGCTTGTATGCTGTTTGTTACAACTGTGCTCTTGCAACTGGATACAAGAGATTATAGAGACCCGAATTCATTGCTGTGACTCTCAGCAAAGCTGCAGTAACATAACCTGATGTCTAATAAAAGAGGAAACACCAGAGCTGTAACTCACAGCAATATTATTTCCACACAAAAAGGATACGGAATGTTTATAAGCCATCACCACAGTAGCTCTATGATGTCTTCCTCTATGACCTTCTTCATTTCCTTTGTTTATTTAACTCTTGTGATTTTCCAACCTGGGTCATTTTCCCTGAAATAATTTGAAAAATCGGTTTTAATATAGAAAGTACATCCTGCTTGCAGCAGGTTATATAATTTCTATATATAGTTTGCAGAAAACTCTAAACTCTCCTTCTTCTTATACATAAGAACATAAATACACAAAAAATGTTGTATTTATGTAATATATACACATGGCCACTGTTATAATAGATCATTAATATCTTGCACATGCACATGACCACTTCACTCACAAACAACTTGAGGGGAAAACTACTGTATTTTCTCCACTGCTGTCATTGATACAATTATATTATCCTTTTCCACTGCATTGCTATAATTTCTTAGCTCTGACAACTTTGTTTGCATCAGCTGCCCTGAATGGAATTGGTTGCAGTCACGTAAATAGAAGTTCAGCTTAATTATTTTCCTGTTTGAAAAATCACTCTTACCTGAAGCAAGCGATGCTTCATTTCCCTTTCTTGTTTTTCCCCCATCCTTTTCCCTCCCTACAGCTACAAAAATAATTATCTCCATGACAGGTACCAAAATTTCCCTTCAAAAGCGCACTCAGCAATACTTTGTGACAATCGATCAAAAATATTACAATAACAGTTTTCAACACAGTCTTCACAGACGCATTCACTTACCCATCTCTGGGATTTCTGTCTGCTGTGAGAGCTGAGGAGTGGGAGTCAGGCTTCCAGGGGCTTCCTTTTATCCCCGCCACTAATTCCGAGGAGCGAGTTTCTATTCCCATCTCCACAGTCTACACACACCCCAGGTGCCCAAAATTCATGGTCACCATCACCTTCCCTCCATTTTTGTGCTTCCTCTTTTTACATGGGAATAACACATAAACCTCAGCTTCTGCCTGATGCCACTGTTTCTAGGCACGTCCTCTGCAAAGGCTTCCAATTCACCACTCGGTCCCTTCCAGACAGATGGGGACAACTTTTTATAACCCAGTTTGCAGCTAAACAACTAATGCTACCTAACCCAGAAGAGTCCCGAGAAGCTGAATATATTCGGAGAGTGCTTTTGGACACTCAGCTGAAACATCTTACTGACCTGTAAAATAATTTCTGGATTAGATGATAACACAAATCCTAAACCAAATTCATCATGGCAGTAATAACAACTGAGATGATAAAATAATGCAAAGAGATCAACAAGAGAGCAATGCGAAGAGTCATCCTATTGTAAGTCTAGAGGAAAAGACATCCTCTTCACAGCTCTGGGATAACAGTCCAGCTTTTCTCAGCTTTCAGATAATAAACCTTTTAAGTATTGCACTTAAAGCTGCTTTTTTGGCTTTATAAAGTATCTCTCAGTGAGCACTGCAAGCATATAAAGTGTAAGTGCTTTTAAGTTTATTACTTTTAAAAAAAAATTAAATATATTTAAGAAATTTAAAACTAATTGAACAAGTTAAACTGAGGTGCGCCCTGGCTTCTGTGTTTGCCCTGTCACTGCCATTGTACCTGCCATCTGTGGAACAGAAGCAATGGCAACACTAGTGGGACGGATCTGGAGGAAATGGGTAAACACAGCTGCAAAGCGTTTAATCATATTCTCTTTGACATAATTGGGACTTCAGGTGGTGATTTCACCTGGAGTAGGACCAGGTCCAACTAGAAACCGGCATTTTTAAATTAGAAGACTGATGAGGCTGCACCCACACTCCCGTGTAAAGAGAGCTCCTTGCAGAAAACCATAGAGGTGTCTTTTTAATTGCAGCAGGAAGGCTTGATTGCAAACCAAACTCAATTGCATTTGCTCCAGGCAAGCCCAGGAACAAGAGTAAGAAGGAACGGTAGCTATCCCACTCTTCTACAGGCATGGGCATGAAACAAAGCTGCCATTTTACCTTTTGTGGCCCAGTTTTGCTGCCATGGTCTTCAGACGGGTTGGAAAAGAGCCTATACCCTCACTGCTGCAGCTGTGGGTGCTGCGTGAGGCGGGGAATGGCACACACGAGGTGGCCTACAAGGAACATGAGCACAAAGCAGCACAAAAGCAACGTCACTGTGTGAAGAAGGCTGGAGCCAGAGAGCCGGCTTTCAACATCAGTTCCGCCAAGAATGTACAAATATGATCCTGTCCAAACAAGTTAACTGCTCCATACAACCTTTTCTCCATCTGTTCGAAAAAGGAGACTTGTATTATTTTTGAGACCCCATAAATGGCATTCTGCCATTGATCTTCACTATCACTCTTCACTATCAGAATTACTGCATCTAGTAAAGAATTTGCAACTCAGTGGAATTTAGGGGGGGAAATATTGTTTAATACTTTGGAGATATTCAAAAGTGGAATTACACCTGTGCAGTCCTGCTCACTATTCACTTCTGGGGACATGCAACTAACCACACACAGCAGGGCTTGATCTAGTGCAAGCCGAAAGGTAACCTCTGAAGATAATAGCACCACATCAGTTTGTGAACAGAATTGGGCTCCTAATGTCCATAGCCTTGTCAAATTACTGTTTAAGAATTAGAGGATAAAAAAAAGAAATAATAAAGGTATACCTCTGTGTACTTTAACACGGAACATTTTGAGGAAATGCAACCTGTACACAGGTGACACTAAATGGATAAATAAACAGAACAGGCATAGAAAAGTAAATGCATGAAAATCTCATGCCAGTGGAAGTATGTCCCAGGCTAAATGTGCTGTCAAGCAGTAAGCAAATTAAAATAAAAAGATCTTGCTGTATGAGAAAGGCAAGTGGTTTCAAATAGTTCTTTAGTATTGGTAAAAATAAGGTCAGATATTGCAATGCCTGTCTCACTTCCATAGACTTTAGTGGGAGAGCTGAGGGGAGCGATTCATGGACAGCATGCAAGAAGCAGTACCAAGACGGAGCTGAGAAGGACATAAGCAATGTTGAATGGGTGGTCCTGTTTTTTGCCTTTTGATAATGCGAGAACAACAGAATATGAAATGAAATTAGAAGGCAATATATTTAAATTGACAATTACTTCTTCAATGTTACCTTGAAAATCAAATAGTTCAAGAGCAATGAAGTGTTCCCTTGAAACTTGATAGATTTTTTAGTGAAAGTAAGCAATAATCAGTAAAAGTGTGAAATGCGTATGTACGTACAAAGAGAACCTCCCTAATATCTATAGATAGTATCAAAAAAACTACATGCTGCTTTCTCTGAGACATGCAGAGTTGGCTCCTTGCAGAGACAAGGGGCTGCCTGGGATTGGCAGTTTTTATCAAGTTTGACCTGACATATTCTTGCAGCTGATCCACTAACTGAAAAAAGACACTAATTAATATGTACAGAATCTTCGCTTCAGTCTTAAGGGATAAAAATCATCACAGATGCCAGAGCTAGCCAAAAGTTTCCCGGGGGGGAAGGAAATACAAAAAAAAAAATTGGAATGAATGCCAAAATACGTAGTAAATAAATTAAAAGGTGTAAAGATTGACAAAAATCTGGAGCCAGATACTAGCCACAGAGACATTTTGAAGAAACTGGCAAGAGATAAAAGAGGCACCGCAGGAATTTGTATTTCAATCCCTGCAAATAAGTTGCAGCTCGATGTAGTACCGGGGGAGGAGGAGGGGGAGGAAAAAAAAAACCACAATCCAGCAAGCCATCCTCGTTATTAAAACCATAAAAGTTACAAGCGCGGTGTTTGCCGTTCGCATGGCGGAGCGGCGTCCTGCGGTGCTGTCCATGCGGGCAGACCCCGAACGCACGCTCGCATCAAAAGGCTCTACCTTTTCCCAAGCGCCCGCCCGCAGGTCGGAGACATCAGGCGGGGAAATGGCTGTGCCTGAACGCCTGTGAACGCCGCTCCCCACTTTGCCTACCGAGGGGTTCCCCCGCGCGAACCCCACCAGCGCTTGGAACAGGCTCCGTGCAAAACCCCCGCCGCGCTAAGGCACTGCT
>NW_009206001.1:0-12484 GCF_000690835.1 Fulmarus glacialis | reverse complement strand
GGGTGGGGGTGGGGGGTGGGGAGAAGAAAAGGTCTTCAGAAAGGCCAAAGGTAGAAGTGGTGGCAGGGGTGAAGAATGCCTTGCAGTGTCAAACTTTGTTTACAGAGTGCTGATGTTATGACTTAGTTAAATAGAATGGAAGTATATATTAAAACTAGGGAAAATTAAACAATTTACTTGTGGTACTATCAGTGCACTGAGACTTGAGATCCCTCTCTCTTTAGCCTCATACAAGATGGGATTCAACTGCTGTTCACAAGTGCTTTGGATCTTAAAGGAGAGAGTGAATGGGAGGAGAAAGAGGCTTAGAAGGATGATGATGTTAGCATGTGCTCATGCAAACTGACAGTTACATACTCAAGAATAAAACTTATCTCTCTTGATATATGGTCCAATATGCTAATAATAACATTTTAGAGCGAGTTATTTTTATTTACTTTATTTACTTTCCTGGAATCCCAGGAAAGATAAACTTTTAACAGTTCTGAGAGAATGCTATGCATCCTACAAGATTCTGCTGAATGGGATGAAAAGTCATGTTCTAGATTATATTTTGAGTCTTAATTGCTTCACTCATTTTTATGTGGTATTTATATGCTATTTGCTTGAGCTCCGAGTGGTAGATTCAAAGCACTGAAAGTATCAGAAACTGAAGTAAAAATATTTCCAAACTTAAAGTCAAACAAAGCATAGACAACCCACAGTGCAATAATTTTACAGAATTAGATTTAAAAAGATTAATGTGATTTTATTTGTTGTTACATGTAAACGTATCTTAATATTGAAAAAGAGACAGGGAATCCTGTGTCTAGGTTTCTGAAGTACTGTAATAGGTTATCAACAGAAGTTTTGTTTGGCACCACTTCAGAGGATGTGAACTTTCTTTGAAATTTTCAGATTAGAAGGGAAGCTAGAATTTAATTGAAAATCTTTGATATTTTGTATCTCATTCTCAGCATCCCCAAAACAGTACAGGAAGTGAAAATGTGCATTATTTTTGGAAGTTAATAAAAACGGTAGGATTTTTATTACTTTCTGATTGTTGCATCCTGGATGCACATGTTTCAGCAAAGAGTTTAAACAACTAATAGTCATTGAATTAGCTCCTAGGTTATATGGTTTATGATGTAATGTTCCAATGATTATGTGTCAGCATTAACAGTTTTTATTGGAGAAATCCTGTGTTGTGTTTTGGTTCCAAAACGTTAACAGCAAAGTTTCCAAAGTACTGCTTAGTAGTTTTACTGCTTAGTGGAATACATCCTGCCCTGTCATGGGGTGGGTTAAATTGCTGACAGTTATAAAACAAGAAAGAGTTTAGCAAGTGTCTCCTGCGGAAGCCTTGGATATCTGTGGTGGCCTGAATTTCAGACTTGGTATAGATCCCATTGCAGTCATGGGAGCTGATGTAGTGCAATTCTAAAAATTAGACCATTTCTGAACTGTACAGTATATTGCCCTAAATGAGTTAAAACTAAAAATGTGTATTATAATGCGATTGCTCTGTTTGGAGAGCGAGAATAGTAGCAACAAGTGTGTTAACTTCTCAGCAGCTTCCCTATTCAGCCTTGTCCATGACTCTCTCTTCCCGGTTTCTCATGTTCTTCATCTGTTCGGTGTCTTTCCCCATATCAACTTTTCTCTCATGACTTGCCTTTTTTTCTCAAATCATACATCTTTTGTTAGCTCCTACTTTTCTACTTTTCAATTAATTGAAGTTGTACTTTTTTACTGTGGTATGATTTAGAAATATTTCTTAATTTGCTGTCCTGGGTCGGGCTCTGAGGGATGTGGTAGGAGCCAAGTCAAAACTTTTTTTCTATATTAAACAACTTTGGTTGGAATTTCTAAGTATCGTGTTTCTTTCTTACAAAAGGGAAGAGTAAGAAAACATTGATTGTGTTTTGTTTTCTATCAAGTGTCAGAGCGAGATAGCGCTTCTAGGAACGGAAACGCTGTTAAAATCAGATGTCAAGGTAAGACAGTGTGTTGGTTTTTTTTTATTCTTCACAAAATATTTAGTTTTCTGTAAAGATATGGTGTGTTTCCAAAAGAAGGAAACTAAGTTATCTTCACTTATTCGCTGAAGCTGACAGTTTTACTGTTACTATCTTTGAAGCTGTATTCTGAAATATGTGTCTAGCAAATACTGAGAAGTTGCATTTATGTATAGCAAAAAGGTTGCATGCAGTCCTGCCACACAACTGATAAATGACTAACACAGGCAGCAAAATGGAGGGGTGTGTAACTTCAATACCCATTTGGACTATTTCTTAAGCAGTGTATATGTAATTTGTGAAACACTCTCTGAGTCCCTTTAGTTTTACCCTGGAATTTTATATTTGCAAGTTACAGTTGTTCCCCATTTGTGGATATCATTAGGAAACTGATGTGCTTGAATTAGAAATGAACTGAGTGATGCTGAGTGCATGAACGTGAGCTCCTGTATCCCTCAAGTTTTGGGGAACATGCAAAAAGGCAATGCTGGCTCACTGTTTAGTTGTTTGTAAATTCTAAATAGGAGCCTTTAAAACAGAATTTATATGAGGACCCCAAATTTGGAAAGTATAAGTAGTTAAACATTGGGCTCGTTGGGTGAAATATGTAGGTCTTATAAATCTCCATCTTCTGTGACTTTAGTAAGAGTATTCAGATGGTTAATTCAATACACTTGACTGAATAATTAACAAAAAGCACTTTTCTTCAGAGATGTATCTGTTGAATACATTCAGATGTTTAATTACTGTGTAATTACTAACATTAATCTCTTACTAGTAATAAACTATGTTCTAAACTATTATTTAATCTGAATAAATAAATGAAGATGCATATTCAAATGCATAAAATACAACCTTTTTCTCCTTTTAGGACTCTGGATAAAATTAAAGTAGAAATAAATTTTGTATAATTTTAACCTTAGACTGAGGTTTTTATGTTTCTTTGCAGCTTTACTGAAGCACGTCATACCCTTGTAATTAATACTTAAACTTTCGAGATGCACTTTTCTTGAAAACTGTCATAGCGAAACAATGATTAAATGGAGTTGCAAAAATGAAGATTCAATTAGGATTGCACTTCATGGTAGAAAACAGGGAGGAGTGGAAAAGGTCATGTTATATCTTCTGTCAGCAACTTTCATGGGATCTTATTGCAGCCCTGACATAGGCACTTGTATTAACCGAGGAAACTATAGACCTAGTAGTCTAATCTCAGTACCTGGAAAAACTATGGAGAAGATCATTCTGGGTGTTATTGAAGGACATTTAAAGAACAATGCAATCAGCAGGCACAGCCAACATGGGTTCACAAGGGGAACGTCCTGTCTAACTATTTTGATATCCTCCTATGATAAGGTCACCTGCCTAGTGGATAAAGGGAAGGTGGTAGATGTAGTTTTTCTGGATTTTAGTAAGGATTTTGATGCTGTCCCTCACAGCATCCTTTTGGACATGTTGTCCCACTGTGAGGAGCAGGTACATGGTGCGCTGGGCAAAGGCTGAAGGTCAGGACTCAAAGGGGGTGTAGAGGGGGCTACCTCTGGCTGGCGACCGGTCATCAGCGGTGTTCCTCAGGGCTGTCGCGGATGGAGTGAGAGAGAGAGATGCACTTCACTCATAAGAGAGAAGCAGCAATGTGCTTATTGATATAAGAGGGTGAGTTAACAAGATGCGATGGCAAGGTACACTTGATTATTTACTGCGTAGAGGACACAGTCAGACAAAACTGTCAGGGAGACCCTCCCGTTGAGTCATGAGGTTCAGAAAGCACCCCCTTGCTTTATAAACTCCTTCTCAGAGAGGAGTCTAGGTGCAGCTGGATCCAATCCTCGTCCCAGACTTGGTCAACGGTTTATATCTAAAGCATTATATATGCGCAATCAATCCTTTATGTCACTTAGCTAAGATTTCAAAGTTTAGCACGCTGTTAGTCACTTACCGAGGATCTGTTGCGGCAAGGAATCTCTCAACCTCGAGGAGTAACCTTGAGAGGCGTCCCTACTTTAGGGGGAGATCCTGGCGTACAGCCTGCTGTCGTGCAGGAGAGTTCCAGTGGGCTCTTGGGCTGCCCACTATTTATGTGGGTAAAATGATTGGCTCATAATCATATTTATAAACTGACTGCAGACGTTAGTTTCTTCCAAGTTTGGCTGGAGTCACACGTTGATCAGCACTGTGTTAGGTGAATCGCCTTCTCACAGAGTGGTGGTACGGTCACCTCTTGCCTCTGTGCCATAAATAGTATATTGATAATTTATGCGCTTACAGATCCACGGCAAGTAGATAGTGAAGCAATGCGATGTGCTATGTATTAGTTTGTATGTTTTGGGTGGTTGGAGTTGGGTTATTTGTTTTATCATGTACCAAACTTTATATACAATATAATTGTAAGCAATAGACACATTAAAGTTAGAACTAGTAAAATCACAGCTGGGTGAAGCATAAGATTAAACACTGTTGCTGTTGGTGACCATCCAAGAAGAGTTTCCCACCAATGGTACTCTCTGTCCTTTTTTTTTCTCTCTTTCCAAGACACGCTGTATCATGATGAACGGTGATTAGAGTTTTGTGTTGATTGTTTAGGACGTGTTCTAGCAGTTGGCACAGGTCATCGTGTTGTAGTAGTTTCTTCACTAATGTAAGATTCATTCTGATGGGGGTAGGCAATAAATCTTGACTCAACATAAAATTAGATTGTAACAATTGATAAGATGTAACCAGAGCTGAATAATTAAAGTCGCATCCCATAATTTTAGTAAAGTTACAAACACAAATATTTGAGAGGTTGCTTGTATCTACAGTAATGTTATCTACAAACATAAAATCACAAAGGGTTCTCATACAAACACGTCCTTTTCCGATATATACAAGTACAGTTTCAGGTGTTTCATTGGGGTGTATTTCAAAATGGCAAACATTTAATTCAGTGTCAAGACAGATGTCTTGGGCTTTGATGGCGTTACTCTCACAAATAAATCCTTGTTGTTCCCGTACAACGCATGCGTTAACATCAAGAGTTTGCCGTTTGTTTCCGTTTTGTTGGGCCCACACTCTATGTTCTAATGGATAGAGTATAGCTCCATTGCAATTTAATCCTAACGCAATAATTGGGTGTATGGGATTTAGTGAGGCATTGCGTATGGTTAAGACAAAAGCTGTTACCTTATTACTGATGGAGTCATAAGTGAAATTGACTAAATACAACCAGGATTGGAATTCTTTCTCAAATTTAGTTGCATTATCCCAAATTACCTTTCGAATTTCAGTGGGTAAGGTGCCCTCTTCACCTTCCTTTATAGTTGCTGCTACCATAGATTGCATCCACAGTTGAGCTTGAATACAACTGAGAGCTAGAGAAACATTTTTTTGGGCTGCAGCAAGTGCATCCACAATCAATTGATGGTCCCTTGCATTAATTCTTTCCCACTGGCAGATGAGAGCCATTGGCTAGTTCCCAATGCTAATAGAGAAGATCGCAATGGGTGTTCTAATTTGTTTAAATCACTTTGTTGTGCTCAGTTTATTTACGAATACTTTGACATCTACACTGTAAGACTCCCAGTTCTGTCCCCATAATACCAGTCACATGTCTCCTTGTTCATCTTGGAGAGGTGAGGGTTCACCCATGTAACCATGCCAACCATCCTGCATAGGACATACTTGGGAATGGTGAATAGGCCGGTTTGATTGTAGCAATATTAATTTGCATCATTTGTTCTACTCATTTAAGTGACCATGATGGATGAGATAACACTCATTGTTGGCCTGTATTTTTGATCACATACAGTCCAATTCAGAAGTTTGTGGGGGTAGAGTTTTCTTATCCTTTACAGTCATGGTGGATGTTGTTGTACTAGGCTCAGTAATGTGTATTTTAAAAAATGATAGTCCAACATTATGGCAAGCCCAGAGGCAGACTACAAAAACAGGTTGTACTCAGGTGAAATTGTACCAACAGTCCAATCTTTCAGGGGCGCAAGTTTCGTATCTTTGGCTATTGGGTTTGATGTAATGTTGTACACAGAAATCTGAGATGCCATCTCATGGGTAGACCCATTGATCATCTGGCATGTTATTTTAATTTCTTTCCTTGCCATTCCCTGAAATCGGGAAACTTTATTATCATCTTCATCTTTATCCCAGCACCATTTGTTTTCTAAGTATACTTCAGTTCCGTGCATGACCATAGTGGAAAGATTTAGATCTCCCTTACAAGAGCGTGTTCCCATACTCCCGGTGTACTTAAGACGAGTTTGAGACCATGGCCACTCTAGGCTTCTTTGACCACAGGTTAGGAGAAGTAGCATTTTTAGGGTTTGGAATAGTAACATGAACACCGCGTTTCCGTTTGTCATCCTGCGGGGTGCTGTAAGAGAAAAATACAGACTTGTTTCAGTGGGGAGAGTCCAAACAGGTTATCCCATTAAAAAGAAGGAAAAATCCATCATGCAGTAATTCTATGTTTTGCACCACTGCTATCGGTATCTTCCCAGGCAAGTGGGCCACAGGGTTTAGTTAAAGTCATAGGCACAGTGCCAATGGACGATAGATTGACCATCACAGGCTGTCCTGACTGTAATGTTGTCAGATATTCTCTTTTCCCAGTAGGTGGAATGCTAAGATCAGTTTTTTCAAAGAATGCTCAGCTTACAGGGCTTCCAATAGGCCCATATTGATTATTTAATTGATGGGGAGCACTTTGGGAAGTCTCATATCGCATTGAGCCTCATGTGGTTTGAGATTCCATTTCAATAAGCCATGAACTCTTTCTACCATGCCATTTGATTGAGGGTAGTATAGGGTGTGGAATACCCATTTAATTCCCTCTTGTTTTGCCCAATCTTGCACTTCCTTACACAAAAAATGTGAGACATCATCACTTTGGATAACAACAGGAGTAGGTAGATTTGAGAACCAAGACAATAGCCCTCGTATTGTATTTCGCCCATCAGCTTTCCGACACTTAGTCACCATAAGCAAGCCTGAGAATACTTCCACTCCTGTGAGGATGTATCGATATTCTGCAGAGGATTTGAATGATCATAATCCATTTGCCATGTAAAGCATAAAGTTTTCCCTTCATTGATATATTGAGGTGGTGCTTTAGCAGGATGATCTGCTTGTAATTTCAATCTACAGCAGGGACATTCTGTAAGAATAGTTTCACAAGTTTTTCTGTTTATAGGCCAGCCTTTACTCTGTGCAGCAAAGTAAAGTGCTTCTTTACCTGTGTGGCCTAGGTTTTGATGTAACCATTCTCCCAATCGATACCACTCAGGATTTAAGGTGATTTTCCTAATTTTAGTTAGCTCATCTACCTTTTGATTCCACTTGGTGGCTGGTTGATTATCCTTAGCATGAGCTTTTACCCATCCCATTTTGAAAGGTATTTTCCTGGTTATATCTAGTGATAATTGCTAATCTTTTTTTCTCCAAAGTGGGGATCTATTTATTTCCCAATTCAAGGTTTCCCATTGACAGAGCCACTGTGTGGCACCGGCGCACACAGAGTAAGAGTCTACATATATGATTTTTGCTCCATTCTGTGCTGCCAAAACAACTACTTTTATTTCTCCTACTTGTGCACTGCCTTGACCTTCCTCTATTACTTATTTGCCGGTGGCAATATCTAATGCAACGGCCTTATATTACCATTTACCATTTACCCTTTTTGCTGAAGCATACGTAAACCATATGTTTTCTGTTGGTGTACTCTCAGTGAGGGGTGGTGCATCCAGAATGGGTGAAGGTTTAAAAGGTTGTTGTAATGCTAAAGGGCATTTATGGACATCTGCAATTTGGAGACCTTAGTGTGTCCTTCAGATAATTGCATATTTTCTGCAACTCCTGTTAGGCAGGCATACCATTTTCTGATAGTGGGTTTTTGTGCAACTTCTTCGGGGGAGCAGTCCCCTTTAGGATTGCTACTAGTAAATTAAACGCCCCTCTAGTTTGCACAGGTTGTTCCTGATGTATTTTCTCAACTTGTTTAACTGCTCGGACTTTTCCCATTGAGAGTATCGTTGTTCTGTTTCTTTAAGTGCGGTTGAGCTAAACAATAAAGGTCTTTTTGGCCCATCAGGGCTAGTTTGGAACAGGTTACAGTAAGTAGGGTGTTCAGCAAAACCCCATTCAGCTATAATAGGGTCGTGGGGGTGTACTAGTCCCAGTGACTGATATGTTTTTAATTCTTCAGTTAGAGTTTTGACTGCCGCTTTATGCTCTAATTTCCACTCCCAGGGTTTGCCCTTCCATAAGAGTGAGTATAATGGATGGGAAATGATAGACAATCCAGGTACATGCTCCCACCAATATCCTAAAAATTCCTGTTAATTGTAACTCCCTCCTTGACTGGGGCATTTGCAGCTCTTCGATTTTTCTTGAGATATCTGGAGGAATCACTGCACTGCCTGCTATCCACCAAGTACCTAAAAACTTTACTTCTTTACTTGGTCCCTGACATTTTCCAGGTGGAATCTCAATTTCTGCTTTATTTAGTGCTTGCCATACTGCTGCTGCTGCTTTCCCCACCTTTTCAGGGGATGTTCCTCCAATCAGAATATCATCTATATATTGGTACAGTTTCACATCTCGGGGGAGTGAGACTGTCTGTAAAAGTTCAGCAAGTGCGGCATGAGCAATTGTGGGTGAATGTTTATACCCATGTGGGAGTCTGTTAAAGGTATATTGTGTTCCCACCCAGGTGAAAGCAAACTTGTCTTTATCCTCCTCCTTCAAGGGAACCATAAAGAACATATCCTTTACATCTAGCGCTGCCATCCATGGGTGTGCAGCTGCTTGCAAAGTAGCTCGTAAGTTTGCAATGTTTGGTACAGCAGCTGTTAGCAGGGCTCTATTGGCGTTCAGGCGCCAATAATCAATTGTTAAATGCCACCTCCCGTCTGGTTTCTGAACTGGCCAGATAGGTGAGTCATATGGGGAGTGGGTTCTGGAGATAATTTGTCATTTCTCCAAATCAGCTATGACTTCAGAAATTCCATTTCATGCCGCAGCAGAAATCGGGTATTGCGGTACGTTGGTGATTTTTGACTGGGGGAGGGCAGGGGCTGCGCGAAGTGCACGCACTGGAGCCTCCTTATTTCTACTGGGGTCGGGATCGATATCTGAGCTGAAAGACCACACACTGCCATTTGGCAGGCGCCAGGTTTGTCCATTTAAAACATTGAAACCCAAAATATTTTCATGATTATCTTTAATTGCAAAGTGAGTAGTCGACATGCGCTTCTCACCCGGGAGCCATAAATTGACCTTGGCAGTTTGGCACTCAACATTCCCTCCCTTCACACCAGTAATCTTAACTCTTTGTTGTCCAGATCGCACACCCAGCTTCTCGGCATCTTGTTGTGTTAGTATTGAAATTTGTGCTCCGGTATCCATTAAAAACTTCACCAATTGTCCTCGAGAACCAACTGGAATTAAAATGTATGGGCCATTATGACTTATCCACTGATAAGCCTCCGCTTTTCAAACAGGCAGGCCCAACTGCCTTCCGGACACTACTCGTTTTTTGACTTCATACCCTGCAGTTCCTCCTTAAGGGGGAGGAAGGGGTTGTCTTTCTCTCTGGTGGCGGAAGAGTTGAAATACGCTCCTTTCTTTCACTGTTACCTCGTTTCTGGAATACTTTAATCAGACTCAAGGTAATGCCAGTAGGCTGACCTTGAATGGCAGCTCTGGGAATGCCTAGGGCTAACGCATTCCTCTGTAATTCATTTCTCCATTCTCAAGATTCTGTTTGCGGGTTTTTAAGTTTGTTACCGTGTTTCACGGGTCTTACTTTGTGATCTCCTCCCAAAGACTTTAGGTTCTGTTTTTCATCCAGTGCATAGTCCCAGCCCGTTTCATGGCTGTAGTTAACAATGCCGTGCATTAATTTCACTCATTTAGGGAGTTGTTTAGGAGCATTATTGCCCTTTTATTATATTCAGTATCGCTTTTAATCTTATCCCATTTTGCAACTATGTAGGGTTTAAGAATTGCTGGAGCTCTTCTTATCAGTGGTTTTAACATTGCAAAATCTACTGTAGCAGGTAGTGGGACATCATGGGGCCCTCGTTCGTGCATGGCTTGTATGCAAGCCAAAAAGTCAGGTGGAGGGGAGGGGGAGCACACCATCACAGGGCTCAATTCTAGAGCCAGTTCTGTTCAATACATTTATCAACAATCTGGATGCAGGAATTGAACGCGCCATTAGCAAGTTTGCTGATGATACCAAACTGGGAGGTGCTGTTGACTCTCAAGGGACAATAGGCCTTGCAGAGGGAGCTAGATAGATTGCGGCATTGGGCAATCATCAGTAGCATGACGTTTAACAAGAACAAATGTTGGATTCTGCACCTGGGACAGAGTAATGCCGGGCACAAGTATAAACTGGGAGAGGAGTGGCTGGAGAGCAGCCCTGCAGAAAGGGATCTGGGGATGCTGGTCGACAGCAGGCTTGTATGAGTCAGCAGTGAGCCCTGGCAGCCGAGAGGGCAAACCGCACCCTGGGGTGCATCAAACACAGCATAACCAGCCAGTCAAAAGAGGTGGGTATCCTGCTGTATTCAGCATTGGAGCGGCCTCACCTTGAGTAGTGTGTGGAGTTCTGGGCCCCACAGTTTAAGAAGGATGTTAAGGTACTGAAATGCATCCAGAGGAGGTCAACAAAGCTGGTGAAAGGGCTGGAAGGCATGTCCTATGAGGAGTAGCTAAGGACTTTGGGCTTGCCTAGTTTGGAGAGCAGGAGGCTGAGGGGCGACCTCATTGCTCTCTACAGCTTCCTGAGGAGGGGAAGTGGAGAGGGAGGTGCTGATCTCTTCTCCCTGGTATCCAGTGGGAGGACACATGGGAATGGTTCAAAGCTGCACCAGGGGAGGTTTAGACTCAACGTTAGGAAGCATTTCTTTACTGAGAGCATGTCAAACACTGGAATAGACTTCCTAGAGAGTTGGTCAAGCCCCATGCCTGTCAGTGTTCAAGAGGCATTTGAACAATGCCCTCAATAATATGCTTTAACTTTTGGTCAGCCCTTAATTTGTCAGGCAGTTGGACTAGATGGTCGTTGTAGGTCCCTTCCAACTGGAAGTATTCTATTCTATTTTCATTGTAGCTGGCAAAGAAGCTATGGGGTTTTTTCCTTGCTGTTGACCTTGTCACTAATGTTCATTCCTTAATTACCTCAAGACTGTAATCTTGAAATGTACTCTTTGTGGTTTTATCCTTTAAGTTTAGGGACTGATTCTGGTCTACGATGTAATGGATTACTTACTGAGCAGCATATTTTGCTAGGAATGTATATAGGGCATGAGAGAGAGACATCTGTTGTACATATTTGCTGTATGTATTTGTCTGTTGAAAAGACAGTCCTTGAATTAAGGTTGCTGAATGGTAGTGTTAATTTATTTGAATTTGTCCAGTTACTGGAATATCCAGAACGTTTCATTCATCCTTTTTTATCAAGTTTAAATGAACAAAGAATAAGCAGATAGTATTGTCAAGAGTAGTGCTCCATTACAAAAGAGATGACACCACCTGATCTAGAAAATAAGAAATGTTTGTATGGTGATAATTTCTTTTGTTTTGTGTTTATTTTTCCTTTATTTTTCCTTTACTTTAAAAGGTTGTCTTTTGAAGATGCACTTTACAAAGTTATTTTGGGTAGTAAAAAGCTAAGCTTAACTTGCCAATTCTTTATATTTTTACTATAAGAACTTGGCTAATGATTCGTAGCATATTTTTCTCTTTTTAGTTGATGTAAAGCCAAATGCAATCTGCAGTGCTTTTTATGGAATCCTTGACCATATCAGCAGTACCTTTTGTATTGGCAACTCAAGAAGAGTACAGGGATCTCGTTAGGTCATGCAGAGAGAAAATTAGAAAGGCAAAAACCCAGCTAGAACTCAATCTGGCCACTGTCATAAGAGATAAGAAATAATGTTTTTACAAATATATTAATGGCAAAAAGAGGGCTAAGAAGAATCTCCATCTTTATTGGATGCAGGCGGGAACATTGCCACCAAGGTTGAGGAAAAGGCTGAGGTACTTAATGCCTTCTTTGCCTTAGTCTTTACTAGTCAGGCCAGTTATCCTTAGGGTATTCAGCCCCCTGAGCTGGAAGACAGTGACGGAGAGCAGAATAAACCCCCCATAATCCAAGAGGAAGCAGATAATGACCTCCTACGCCACCTGGACACTCACAAGATGGGATCCGCCTGAGAGTACTGAGGGAGCTGGTGGAGGAGCTTGCCAAGCCACTCTCCATCATTTACCAGCAGTCCTGGTTAACAGGGATAGGTTGTTATGATGACTGGAGGTCCCAGATGACTGGAGGCTAGCCAATGTGATGCCCATCTACAGGAAGGGCCAGAAGGAGGATCTGGGGAACTACAGGCCTGTCAGCCTGACCTCGGTACTGGGGAAGATTATGGAGTGGTTCATCTTGAGGGAGCTCACAAGGCAGGTGCGGGGCAAACAGGGGATCAGGG
>NW_009206000.1:76483-124066 GCF_000690835.1 Fulmarus glacialis | reverse complement strand
CACCACAGCAAGTGACCCTCACACGGAAGCCCAGGAGCTATTTGCTTTTCACGAAGGTGAGGAGGCCTGATCCAGGCTGCGCTCAAGGCAATGGCTGTAGTGCTACCAGTTGCAGTGGGGATTTTGCAGAATTTGCTTTCATCTTTTTCCACTAGCAGGTCAAAATCCTGAGGAAACACTTGAATGGAGAAATGAAAATTGAAAAGAGAGTTCGGGAAGGCCTTGAAAAGGATTAGGAAGTGAATTAAATAAACATCAGGCAGGAACCAGTGGCCCACTCACAGAAAGACTGGAAACACCCACGAAAGCAAACAAAATCACTACCTAGCACTGCTGGAAACAGGGCATTCCCTAATCACCTGTGTCACATGATCCATTAACGATCATATGGCAATAGCCATCAGCAAAGAAGTGAGAGGGAAGGCATTTATTGTAGGAGATGACACACTGTTTGCAGTGGCCTATTTTTTCGCTCTTCCTCAGCTTTGCTTGTTGGACAAACAGCATCTGTGCCAGGATAATAAACTTGCTATAAGCTTGATTTTTGACTCAGGTCAGAGTCTGTCTTGATTAAAAAATAATAAATTAGCATACAAGCTGAGGCTTGGCATGCAGGTTAAGTGAGTTTTGTAAGTGTAGTTGCATTACTGGGAAAAAAAATTGAACATGAATAGTTTGAAGTGCCACATTTCCACAACTTAAACATGCTGGCTATTTTAAAATCCAATTGTAATCAAAAGATTTTTTTTTAAATCACTCTTATTTTCTTATTTTTTACACTTTCCTAGTGATATTTTAATGACTTGAAATATATTTATTTTCTGTGAAATTTAAAACATTCCTTCTGGTAATGCTGTGATTCCTGGTTCTAAGTTAAAATAACACACTCTAACAGTATTGGCTTAGTGATTCTTCTAGTGGCATCATCCCAGCCAAAGGTGTCAGCCTCAGCCATCTCATCTGAATTTGCCTGGCCCATCCTCGTGAGGCTACTCAGCTGCTGAAGTCTCTAGCTGTTTTTCCAGAATCCTAATTTCCTATTACAAGGGAATCAGATGAGAAATAAGGTATTTTTAACTTCCATTTTCATCATGTGCCTCTTCATTCTCTTCTTTGTTGGGATCAAGCATACAGTTGCCTGTTACTGCTTCTGAGTTTAGCACAATGCATCCTGAGCTCAGAGAGACATTTGTTGACCCATTACGCTTTTAGCTTCAGAAATCCAAAGCTGAACCAACCAGGAAAGTTTCTGCAAGTCGCAGCGGGTGGATAGAAGGTGAAGGTCAGGCGTTCAAAGGGCTCCCGTACTATTGTGAAATCGTGCACAGAAACCTGTGTGGATATGCCATGCAATATAATTTAATGTATTCTGCATTACACCTAGCGTGGAATTCGCCTCACTGCGCTTTAATCACCTAAAAACCGAGACACTCAAAGTCTCCCTGGGCTCAGAGTCGGTGGACAGAAAGAGGTGCCTCATTTCTCCTGTTCAGATGCCTCCCTGTGTTTGGACAACCAAGGCTGCAATGTGTGTGTTGGGAGTGTAAGAAGCTGAACTCACCACAGGTCTATTTTAACGTCATTCTGCGCAAATGCACAAAAGCCATCTCCTGCAGATTTCTGGATGTCTTGCAAGCCAGTGTTTCAGCCAGCTGGAAAAGGCTGATTCCTTTTTCCCCATGTGGGCAAAATTTTCAGGCAGAAGAGGCTGTTTCTGAGGAAGCTGAATGAACCTTAAAGGTTTAGAATTAACTTCCCTGGCCATTGGATAATCCATATGAACTAAGTGATGAGGGGTATGCAGAGGGGATAGGAAAAAGATGACCCCCTGAAAACGAGAGGAGGAAACCATAATGAGCATATTCATTAGCCAAGGGCAGACAAGTACATCCTTCCCGTTCTCAGATAATCCTGAGCAGACGGCTCTTTATTTGCACAGTGTCCTCAGCCCTTTCGGATGCCCTGGCTGGTCTCCGAGAGGATCAGAGCAGCCTGGGGGGCCTGCCCTGCCTCAGCAGACAGATGTGAGCCAGGTTTACATGTGTGGTTGACATCAATTAGCTGAAGCAAGTTTCCATTTTCCAAAGGGTCAAGTCAGAGTTATTCCAGCAAACAGAGGGAAGCTAGAAGGCTTTTGCCCACTGACCAAGTCATCCCAATGATTTTCCTGACCACAAATGACAAACAGTTCAGAAGCATGTGAACTTGGGAGTGTAACCTCTCCAAAACAACACGGAAGGAAAAGCAGAGCTTCAATTCTTAGCACTGCTTAGCATAAAACCAGTGTAGTTAATTACTCCAGCCCAAACCTTCAACAAGTCTGAGCAAATGCATTGCAAACGCAGCCCTCCTTAAGTCTAAAGGACAGGACACAGGACTGCCCAAGGACCTATTCTGGGACAGCAATCACCGGGACAGAGCAGACTCCATGTTGTTTCCATAGGCTCTCATGCAGTTTGGCACCATTGCAAGAGACAGAAATCCTCAATAAGTGTTTAGTTAACTAACATTTGTATTATAAACAGTGGGTAAAGGATGAGGAAATAGGACTTGAGCAAACCGTGAGAAAATGCCTTTTAGTCTGAGACCACAGCAAAGGGACTCCTAATCAAGGCAACACTGTGATTTTTCAGATTCCTCTGCCACACTATATTACAGCCTGGCCCCAGTGACAGAAGAATGCTTATTAAAATAAATTCTGATTAGAAAGCATTAATTTGAGTAACAAGGTTGCTGTTCTGCTGCTCAGATATTTTCCCAGAATTGAACTTTGGAAAGATGAGCTTATGCAGAAAGTACGCTGAGAAGGTACTTTCCTGGACTAAGACATAGTGATCAGCAGAGATATTGATCCAGATATTGTCTCTGGAACAACAACAAGAATTATGTATTGATTTCTCTGGAGACTGGATTATGTATCGATTATGCTAGCTGCAAAGCAGAGGCCCAAGTAATGCTATACTCTCTGGCTAAAATGGTGCCCATAGAGTAGTGAAGTCAATAGAAAGGGAAGATGAGAAATCCATTGAGTCAAAGGGTAAAGTCGCAGGGCAATTAGTCAAATGGCAAAACTCTCCTTGGCTCAAGTAAGGCCAGGATTTCTACGTAAGTATTTAGCATCCTGAAAAGTCTCCTAATAGGAACCCAAAGGACACAGTGAATAACGCTTTGAGTAAGTAAATAATTCTAGCCCATCCTGAATCCATGTAACACACTGTGTGCAGACAGGCACTTCATTCATTGCTTACTTCAATTGGGTCATTAATGAAATGCACAGGGTTTAGAAAAATTTGAAAACTAGCTGTGGAGATAACTCTTGGACCAAGCCTGAAAGCACCAGCCACCGTAGCCAGCGAAAAGCGTTGTTGTGTTGGCCTTTTATCAGCAAGATAATAAGCTTACAGGGGGGACGGAGATGACTCGCTGGATGTAAGTGATAGAAGCTGAATTTGTACGAGAAAGGTAACAATGTAGAAAACAGTCCCTGAAGGCTCACCTTTCAAAACACAAAGCCTCTGTCTCGTATTAAACTCTGCAGATTGCTTTACAGAAGCTTAATGCTTCTTTCTTTCAGAGCTTCTCTTACCGTGACATTCAGCTTTTGTTTTGGCCATTCCAAAAACTACTTGTAACATGTTCCCTAGAAGGCATTTAGTAAAACTAAACAGTTAGAGGAAGAGGTCTCAGTACTTGAATCCAATTCTTGGTACGGTATGACCTGCCCTTCCAGGATTCAGCCAGAATCATTAAAAAGTGATACATGAAACTTTCCTTATGGGAGATGGAAGGCTTTAGTGATCAGTGAAGATGACTCACTCAGAAGCGCAAGTGCTGAAGTCTGCATTTATTTTGGTGGTGAAAATAGGAAGGGGGAAAGGAGAGAGCAACCAAAGGCAAAGATCCTCGGCATCAAGGTTAAAGCAACGGCGTGCAAAAAGAAAACTACTCTTTGCCAATGCACAGAGCTGAGAGAGGGTGTTTGTGAGCCAGAGCCTGGACTCAGCCGCCTGGCTTTGTCCAGCAGAAGGGCTCACATATCATTTTAATTTCATCTCACCCATATGACATAGATGTTTTCTTCTCCATAAAGAACTGATTTGAGAGAAGAGCACATTTTAGCCAGTAGACAAGTGGAAGGCCAGGCACTGCTGATCAGCCAGCTTCCCTTTCACGGGACTTTTCCCTCCCTTCCTTATCCTATAATTGTTCATAAAAACAAAGACATATTTTCATTTAGCAAAATACCCATTGCTAGCCTTAGACTGGAGTAGGGAGGTTATTGCTGTGTCCAGCTAACCTCTGGCAGCAAAGAAAGAAATTGCAAGCATGGCCTTTATTCTGTGCATTTCCTGGAGGAAAGGAGACCGAACAGGAATTCAGATAAGAAAACTAATGCTGTTGCTGTTCTTCATATTCTGTGAAGTACATTAATGGGGATAACAATACACATTAGACATCCTATTCAGTAACATTTTTAGTACCCAGCTGAGTCCAAATATAAACTATAATGGCATATGGAGACCGTCTTAAGAGTCATTTCAAATCAATTTAGTTTTATATAGCGTCTCTCAAAGTATCTCAAGGTGATTTACAGTGAAAAAGAAAATAATGGGCTAGTGATTTAGTAGAGTAAGGCATGGCAGCTGTCAGGCAGGAAAGCAAAAATGCTGCATGGACATGCAAAACTCTAATTTAAAAGCAGTACAAAGGTAAACATATCTCTTTGCTCTTCCAGTAAAAGAAGCAGGTAGGTAATGAAGCCAGGCTGGGTTCAGTTTAACTCAACTGTTCCACAAAGCACTGGGGGCTTTTCCATTTACAGACAGAACTGGAACCGAAAACTGAAACGTTCCCACTCAACTGTTGAGATTAGGAAAAGCCAGGAAAGAAATATTTGTGACCAACTCATTTTAGCAGTTTTACCATCATATTTCACAACCTCAGAAATTTTAGACTTCCTGTGGGTTGGACTTTTGCCCTACGGGCTTATGAAGTCAGGAAGGCAGCTTTAAGTGCCTTTTTCATGGGAACTGTTAAAGCCTCTCTTGAAGAATCAAGACTCTACTCAAGAAACCTTGATCTTGCCAGTGTGGCAACCATTGTGCTGCTCCTGTTAAGCAAAGGCAGCCTGCAAGTGGAGTTCCCTTCAGATCACAGTACGAAGTGGCACATGCCTCGTTGGGTCTCTTCCTCTTAACGGTCAAGGTGGCACATGCCTCATTGGGTCTCTTCCTCTTAACGGTCAAGGTGGCACATGCCTCGTTGGGTCTCTTCCTCTTAATGGACAAGGCCCTCTCACCACTGCTCATCCCCACATAGCCCCTGAGGAGTAGTCAGCTCACAGTTGGACCTCCTCAGAGGTTAACAATTATTCAGAGCATGTTTCAAGGGTGGGAGGTGTCTTCAGCTACAGGACACCTCTTCTGTGGGTTTTCACTCTCCTGCTCACCACTCAAGGGAAGCTGCTAAGGAAGCCATGAAAAAGCTTGTATTTTGGCATCCCTAGCGTGAAGATAACATGTCCCTCCCATCGAATAGTTCAGAATCACCTGTTGGATATGAATGTCTCAACGAACTTCAGGCAAGAGAGAGGTAATACTAATGTATTCCTAGGTAAGAACCTGAGTACATAGAATCATAGAACAGCCCAGGTTGGAAAGGACCTCGAAAGGTCATCTGGTCCAACCTTTTGTCGGAAAGAAAGCCTAGATGAGATTATCCCGCACCCTGTCCAATCGCATCTTGAAAACCTCCAGTGATGGGGACTCTTCCATGTCCCTGGGGAGGTTGTTCCTACGTGCCACTTCTCTGAGAGCCTTAAGCCATCCGTTTTCCCTTCCAGGTGCCAAGACACATTCAGAATTTGTCATCGCTGTTGCCTGTAGGCCAGGGAGATGGTGCAAGCCTGACCTGCTCATGCCGTTCCTGGCATCAGCCACAACAAAGGCCGCTAGACCTCTTCTCAACTTCCCCAGCGAGCACGTAGGGGCTATTCGGGGTGTTAAAGCTGCAAAGAGCCTGAATTGTGATTACTTGAGAAAATGCCCCCCCCCAACCATCTTGGCAAGTGCTGAGCTTGTTTAGCTGCCTCGGGGCTGACGTTGAATGTTCTCACACAGAGCAATCCACACGGGAATTCACTGCTCCCACACGTTTGAGTCTGCTACCTGCACAGCGCGGTGCAGCACCATCTCGCAGACAGTGGCTGCGTGCGTCACGTGAGGCTGTAAGTACTGGTGTGATGTCTGTTCATCTGGGGAAGTGTTTTCTTTTCCTTTCTGCTGTGCAAGTAGTATATGTTTTATTAAATAAAGTGCATGTTCCTTATGCAAATGAATGCACTTTAGAATTATGATATACTGACACATTGTATGTTAAATATGTATGACATTTAAAAATCTAAGCAAGAACTAAAAATCTTTTATAAATATTAAAGAGCATGAAGTCTACTTTTTGTTTTCATTTTGCTTCTGATCATGCACTCTGGGAAAAACACTCCTCACAATATAAGACTGAATTATCTGTCCAAGAACTAAACCTATAATTTTATTCTATCAGTCAAGTTGTATGTCACACTATTTTTATATCAAGACAATCAGGTTCTTTGAAGCACAGACACACACCTACTTAAAAGAAGCATTCCTCTGAAAGCAGACGACTTTGGAATCAGCGGTAATTTGTATCTTTCAAGCGACTCATAACTAAATGGAGAAAAGCAGCTCCTAATGAAAAGAAGGTTTCTTTGCTGGCCAGGATGATATTCCATTAGGACATTTGGGTCCAGATTCATCCCTCTTGACTGCAAGCATCTAAGCTGGCTTCGAATCACTGACTTCTAATAGCTTAAAATCTGTTGTTCAGAGGTTCTTATTTCTCTTTCTTGACAAAAAAGGACAGTAGGCCATCTGAACTCCTAACCCGAGTACCTTAGTTAAGTATCTAAAAAGAAATTAAATTAATCCAGGCCTTGCTTTAGTTTTTTAAGTATTTGTTGCGTGGGAGACCTGTTAGAGAATCTAGCATTCAACCCATTGCTATGGCACAGTCAACCTTGCCTCTAGGAAGTATTTTCTGCTACACAGGGCTTAAACATCCCTCTGGGATGAAGAGGAAGTTTCCCATTAAGAAAAAAAAGTGCAGAGACCAACGCAGACATTAAAATACCACCACTAGGGAGGCAGTTTTAGATTACAAGTGAAGGAGCACAACTTCGTGTCTCCTTCTGCCCAAAGACGTTCAGGTAACTTGCAAACACCAGAAAAGTTTCAGAACAGACTGTAAATATCCTGTGCCCATTTTACGTACTGAGAAACCAGGTACACAGGTCAAATATGAAGTGCAGAGCATGGTAGAGAATGGAAACTCCAGCTCTGGAGTACCAGTAATTTCCCTTCCTGTAACACCACCATTTTTTCTTGATGAAGAAGCAACTGCTCTCAGATTGGTCTTCACTGCACATTCACTTACCTCACTAAATTATTCCATGTGCTTCTGCTGCACTACGGGGCTGCTGGCAAATGGACAGGGATGGCAGGAATGGCCATGGGACTGCAGGGAAGGGAATTGGCATCTGGAAGTCTGTACCAACACCATCTGAAATGAAGCAGTACTACCTTCTCACTTTACTAGCCCTGCTGTCAGCAAAATGCCTTTCTCCATTTCCAGATGAGAACTAGAGCAGTGGGAAATACTTTCCCTCAGTATTTGTCCCTCATTCTTTTGCTGACTGAAAATTTAAGGCAAATGGTCATTTTGGTGGATTTAAAAAGCAGTGGAACTTCATGCCCCTAATGAATGGGCAGCAGGAACTCATACTGGCAGTGCTAAATGGCTGCACATGAAACTAGCCAGGCTCAGTAAATGAAACCAGATCCCAAAATGCAGTCTGAGATAACTGAAAGTATGCATTGAAATTTATTGTAGGAAAATGACTGACCGGAAAAAAAAAAGTGGTCTGCTCTGCCCCTGCACCTCCAAAACATATTGTACCATTTAAACGCTTTAGAAAGACATCTGCCAAAAACACAATTAATTCTCCTGAAGGTCAAATGTATTTCTCTCATAAAACAGTTGAAGCAGCAATTGTACATCTTGATTACTCTTATGAAAGCAACTTAGGAAAAATCCTAGGATTGTTCTTGTGTTTGAAGTTGGATATTTATTGCTTACTGGCAGTGACTTTTGTTGCAAAGGTTAAACGCGGTCAGCAAATGATCAAACCCCCCCCAAAAAAGGGTTAGTCCCAGTGCAGCCTGTCCAAAATTCCTGCAGCAGATGTGTAGTTCTGTTTGGAGTGCCACCCTGTGGACACAGCTGCTACCATGAGCTCCTCTCCTTCCCACAGCCCCGAGATGCCACGCTGGGGAACCAACAGCGGTGGAAACAAGAACGGGTGATAGCACCTCTCAGCTCCAAAACACGCTGTCCCACGTCAGTCTCGCATGTCTCTGGCTACCCTGGGGCAAACGGTGCTGGGGGAGGAGTGGGAATTTTTGTACCAAAATACAGTGTCTGTTACCAAAGACTATTTTGCCGGTGCTTTCTACACAACAGTAGATGAAATGCCACCACCTCTTTTGAGTTGGATAGGAAATAATTGTTGATAACAGCTGAGGTCTCTTGCATTACACCACAGATGCAGAGCTTTGCACACCGAGAAGAGACCAGAGAAGCCCCCTGCTCATCCACAGATGAATTAAGCCCCTGGTAAGTTCAAGTTCATCCTTAGAAGTCAATTGCTGGATTGGATTATAATTTTTTTTTCTCTCTGACTGTTTGTATGAGTCTTGCAGGTTTATTCACTGGAGATTGCCACCATAAATTTTAGGACTCTGGTTTACCAAGCCTATAACAACCTTGTTTAGCAAAGGTGTGCCTTGCAGCATTCCTTTAGTAATGCCACTTTGGCTGTCCCTTACCTCTGGGGTGAGGTATTTCATCATGATTTCCTTTCCTTTCTCTCCCAGCTTTTCATCTGGAGCAATTTCATATTCTGCCTGGAACAGATATAAAAAAAAGTCAATATTTGCACTCATATTTCACCATTATAACTTCATTTTGGATGTGGCCTTAACGGAACGCTCTGTCTGAAAAATCTGAAGGATAAATACCATTTTCTGATGGAAGTAAAACCCGCACACACGGGTGTAATAGGATTTTAATCTTATTAAAAACCTTCCACTATATTTTGACCAAACCCTAGTGGTGCATTTTCTGAGACGATGTCTCTTAATTAACACCAATAAAATGTAATTCATTTATATTTTATAGCCTTGCCAAGCCAGCTTTCAGAAAGCATTCAGTGACTAGAGACGGCAACTTTAATTGGTTTTACTCAAAGGGAAGATGGACACAGAAGGTGTCTTTTGACTTTGGAGTAGCAGAGAAAGTGAATGTTTGTTAATTCTTGCCGCAGTAGTATTTCAAGAACCAGGTGAACTCCTTCAGTAGATTGTCTTTTTGGTCAAATGGGTCCTTCCTATTTATTTATGTCTTCCCCTCGGTCTAACACTTCTCTTGGTCTAACACTCCTTCTGCAAAGCAGAGAGATTTGCCCATCGCTTTTAGTGATCCTTGACTCAGTCCCTCCTGAAGGCAAATCTAAGAGCCGATTTCTTAGGCAGATTTCTTAGGACCAAGATGAAACAAGAGAGACCATTTAGAGGAATAGACACTATAAGCGAAATTCTCTTTGACAAAGAGAGCACCACCTTCCCCTACACAAAGTTCACCTACATTTTAAAATTCTGACTATTCTATGTATTGCAGCATTGCTGACTTTTGATGAGTTTCAGGACAACTTTTACATAAGAATCAAAGGAAGCATTACTTGTGCACCACCAAGACATTAATCCATGGAATTTTGGATGCATGGCAGACATTCGAAAGAAACCCACACGTGCCGCGTGGGACTGCAGCAGGTAAATGACAACAAGTTCTTAGAGACATTGTCACTCAGCACTGCCCAGGATACAAAGCTTTAGCCTTAGGATCAAAATATTTTCCAGGAAAAAGAAAAAAAAATAGACAGCCTAACAGCTTTCATGACTGCTCGTACTAGGAAAAGGATCCCAGAAAGTCCTGCCAAACCAATTAAGTAACCTGGTCCAATACAAGCTGTCTGAGATGATAAATGAGGAGGAAGTTAAAAGACAAAAAAAAAAGGTAAATCAGACTGAACTGGCAAACACTTGGAAGAACAAATTTCAGAACTATCGCCCACTGGAAGATGTATGTGCTGCTCTGAACTTGACGCAATAAATCCGAAGGCAGGCTGTAATGGATACCCTAGCTAAGCAGACCTAGGAATGACATGAAAACCACAATGTAGTAATAACGCTATTACCCATCTCTCTGGCCAGTGCTGATTTAGCTATTGCAGCTTAAGTCTGAAGCTACGTATTTATACACATACATAGCAGGTTGCTTGAACAGTCTCAAACTGCGATCTGAGCTGGTTTGGGAAATGACAATGACCGCAAATAACAGAGAAAACTGTATTGCTGATGAAAAATACACCGAAAGCTAAAATCCACAAGTACAGTACTTCTCTTTTAGTGACCATTTTGGGGGTGAACTGATTACTTTCTCATAAAACTTAATACAAGGGTTTAAAAAAATCTTTCATCCAATTTCCTGTCCTTTTAGATGGTATCTCAGCATAGGTCATTTCAGCTCTTAAAGCACAGACACTCTCGAATGTTTACAGCATCTTAACAGCATTTTTCTCCATGGTTCCTTGCTAGGGGATAAAGCAATGGCAAGAGTAACAGAACGAACAATTTTTTTAAAAGGTCAAAGTTCCATCTTATTTACAGTTTATGGTTAGGTTCACCGAAACAAACTAGCTGTTTTTCATATAAAATAAAAGAGAAACAATGTATTTCAAGAAAGGAAAATAGTTGCACTTAAATGTAACTGTCTGTGCAGAAGACTGCAAAGAAAGGAGAACTCTTCGGCATTGCCTTGGCATGGAAGCATCTAGGGGATCTTCTGAGTCCTCCATTCAATGCTATTTACAATTTATCCAATAATGACCATTTCTTTCTCCTTCATTTGCTTTTAGACTCTGGATCCTGGTAATATATTGGTTCCCTAGTAAATAAAACCGGATTCAAAGTCTGCCATGTGAAGTGCAGGGAGATGTCAAAAAATTTGATGTCGTTTTTGCCACAGATACCCTATTACATTTACATCCCATCCGAATTGTACAAAAGGGAGCAAATCGGGACAGACCAGAAGACAGAAGTTGAGCAGGAATTGGATCAGTGTTTTGAAGTGCAATTCCTAATGGGATCCAACATAATGCAGAGCTAAATGCACACACATACACACGTACACAGAGCACCTAATTCTGTCTGAAGATAGTTGGGAAGGAATAAAAGGAAAGTTTAATTATACTTGCATTTGACATCTCAGAAAATGCGACACTGAGGTGGTGAAGGTAGGAAGTGACAGACAAGTGAGGATGTGAGAAGGAACCATAAGCTCCAACTGTGAACAGTGTTGATTTCACTGTAGCTCAAGTACTAGAAGCCCGCTTCATTTTGTTTCTAAGTTCATTATTACTTCTCCCTTCAGTGCCACTTTCGAGCTATTCGGCAAATGGTACATTTTCAGCCACGGGCTCTTATTACAGGAAGAATTGCTCATGTAGACAGAGAAACTTCCCCATGCTCGTTCTGCCACATGCCTGGGAAGCGTACCAAGGTCCTCAATTCTCAATCTTGTGCTTGAATCACAAGATACATCCTCTTCTTCCACAATACTCAAAAGCACGGCTACAGTTCGCAAATCCTTAATTGCTAGAAATAACATCGTTACTTAAAATCCATGTGGAACAAAATATTTTCCATTATTCCTTTGATGAATCCAGGCATGTGTTTCAAGGCTCCTGCTCTGAAGTCTAATAGCTTCTCCATGCCCTAGTTAGGTCAGACAGGGCCCTATTCATAGCTCATAAATGAGGGGAGGATTTACGATCACCCTGACTGCATGGGACGAGCTGCAGGGAAGGCTCTTTCTGCGGGCAGGCGCGGATCCTTCAGTCCAAATGGCGAGAGGATGTGGGCTGGCCGCCGTTTGTTGCTAACTGTTCTTTTGGCTGCTGTTTTGGAGGTAGTAGTTACTTCGATGGCTCCTGCTTCCCTAGAAGCAACCCTGGTTGAATGGGGGCACAGGGGTGCGAAGCATCCTTCCCTTCGGAGCAGTTGCCCTCGGGATGGGCTGAGCAAGATCGGATGGGAAAACACACTTCCACTGGGAAAGGGAGCAAAGTCCAGCCTGTGGCTGGCTGTGGGATGGGGCCGTGGGCTCAGGAATGGCGGAGCAAGAGGTTCAGGGGCTGGAGGGTGCCTGTGACCGATGGAGAGCATCGCCTGGGCACATGGCACAGGGACGCAGCGAGGGCTCGCATCAGCAACCTTAATTCTGACACGTCGTTTTATCTAGTGTTTGATTTTCATCTTAATATTCTTTGAGCTCCTGAAACTGTGTAGCTTAAAAATATGTGAAAATTGAAAAACGGAGCCAAAGGGATCTCTCTGCAGATCTGGGAGGACGCTCCCACGGCAGGTAGCTGCTGGTTGCCTGCGGGAGTGTGGCATGGCCACAGGAGTCGGTCCCTCATACCCACCGGGAGATGGAGATGGAACGGACACTCCCACCAGAGCAGTTTTGGCTTCTTGGTATAAGTCAGAAGCAGTGGAGTCACCGTCTGAGCATCTGCAGGAGGCTACTGGTGTTTCGGTCCCAATTTTACACCTCCGCTTTCTCGGCTCCCTCCTCTGTTATCCCCAGCATCTCTCTGCTCCAGCTCCTGCTCACTCCTTCCTCGGACGCCGGGCTCTGCCCTCTTACTGCTCTGTGCTCCAGCGACTGCCCTTGCACTTGCCTCCGCTGGAGTTAAAATCTGTGACTGAAAATTGGAAGGCAAAACCCAAACAGCTGGGATTCATAATAACTCGCATTTCTAAATGAAAAGTGAACTTGAAACCACATTTTTCATATTTAAACGCAGGGCAAAAAGAGCCCTTTTGACTGTTTAAAAACACGTTTTGAGTTAATGAGTTTGTTGATATCAACAAACTGGCATTTCTGATGGAAAAAGCCTTGAACAGCTTTAAGATACACATACACAGATGGTTTATATACCATGTAAGGGACTTAACCAAACGAAATCTCCCTAACAGCGAGACAGGGTTTTTACAAATGGCATTAAACGGATGCTCGCTCACCCTTTTACCCCAGATAAGTCTAATGTCTAGTGAAGCGTTCAGCTGAAAAGTCCACCCGAGGAGATCGTGCCTCTCACCCCCGGCCCCTGTGCCCAGATAGCACAAGCAGAAACAATCCGGAGAGGCAGCGGGGCTATTTTCCTCCAGAGGATGTATTTCTGTGCGACTTCAGTGCAAAGAAATAACATCGTACAGGCTAGAGAGAAAACAATGTCAGGTTATTTTCTCCTTGACCAGAATTAGCCACGTTCTCCTCCAGTCAATCTAAATCTGGTCCACATTAAAATGTTAAAAGCTCTCCCCTGGAAAAAAAAAAAAAAATTAAAAATTATGAATGTGAGTAGATGAAGCAGGAAAAGGAGTCCAGAAGCTAAAAAGTCTTTGTTATAACAGCACACAAAAATCACAGGAGAGGAGAGGGAAACGTCAGGCACCCCGGGAATGTGCTGCTGAGAAGGGGACGGGGCAAGAGGTCCCCGCTGAACTGCCACCTTCTTGTGCTGGAGGCACCGGCTGCGGGGAAGCAAACACGTCTTGCTAGCAGATTCCCTGCTCACTGATCTGCCTTTCAGCACAGGAAACGTACCCCCTAACACTTTATTTTAATGTCTTTCAACAGGTCCGAAGTTGTATGACGTCGCTAAAATATTTGTCAGCGCAGCAAAGCGTGCTTTAGGGCTGTGCGTGAATTCTTTGTTAAGGGCTTATAGGGGAGCTGATTTAATCATAAACCATCTCCATTTAATGATAATAGTTTATGTTCACACAGTTCCTTCATCTGAATGGCTACATAAGGGTTTGGTGAACTATTCATGGGATATCTTCGTGTTTACACGCACACAGATAAGCACGCAATGTGTTCAGAGGAACAGGTTGCAGCCACGGGTACTTCTTACTAGATATTTTACCTACTCAGGTCAGGACCCCTGTCATGAAACTGTTTGCACAATATCCATAATAAGAGATGGCTCTCTGTCCTTATAGCCTCACCGTACCGGCTAGGACAAGGGATTGCTGTTGCCCCATTTCCCAGACAAACAGCCACAGTGATAGCCGCTTACTAGTCCCACAGCAGCGGTGGGAACCAAACACCCACAGCTCCACCAGCGCTGCACTGCCAAGCTCTGCATCTCTTTGTTTTTATCGCTTTTATCATTTAATGTTGGGGCCTACTGCTTACAAACCACATAGCTTTGTAGTCTGTTTTACAACTGATAGATTGTGGCTAATTACCCAAACATTGTTCTCAGAAAACATGTAGAAACTTTATGCCTCTGAGCACTTTAATCTCAATTATTGGTTGAAATTGGCCAAGGTATTCACAGGTTTCCGAGGGAACTGACAGATACACACCTACACGCGTGCAGGATTTAATGATACAAATCCTTTTTTCTTCAGAAAGCAGCCTAACAACTGTTGAACTGCACAGACAAAAAAACCCCAGATGCTGCTATAATTAGATTTGCAGGAGACTACATCAGACCAGGTTAGTCATTTCATCCAACAGCCAAAATAAATGTCCAGCAATGAAGGGATTTTTTTTTCTCTTTACCTATTCTAGTCTGCAAGGTCTGGTTGATTTTACCAGTCTTTGGAAGCAAAGGTGTGAGAGAGAGCTTGCAAAACTCAGTCTCACATAAGTATGGGAATGGAGGTTGTTGGTAGGTTGTTGAGTGTCTGACTTAGCTTCTGGTTTCCTCCCAGGAGCCCCCATCGCTGCTTTCTTTGCAGGCAGTGGAGTGCACTGGTTAAAAAACTGTATTAAAAATTGGGAGGCATCAGTTACTGGCTTCTGCTAATGATTTACTGTGTGACCTGGTAAAGTCACTTAGCTGTGTAAAAGTCACTTTACCTCTGTAAAAGAGAGGTGGTCCTACCTCTCAATGCACAAAAAGCTCTGTGAGCCTCTCATGAACAGCTAAATATTTTCCTCTATTATTTTTTTTCTTTTTATTTGATTTTACACAAAAGCTAAGTTTTGCATCTCATGGTAGAAAAATAACTAAGTCAAAAGAAAATGGAGGCTCTTGGCTTTTTCTGCTTGGGGCTTGTTACAGCAGGTGGTCTCCAAAAGGTTTCACATTCCTGGTGGTCTCAGAATAGGGCTGTAAAGTCAAACTTCTGGTCTCATTATAGGACTTTTTTGCCTAACGTAGGACTTGGCCTGAATCCCACGACTCACTCAACACAGTGTGACCCCGCTGGGCGAATTTCAGTAGCAATCATCCAATTTAATGGCTACGGGCTGTGTTGCTCGACCTTAATATTGCCTAATACAGGGATTTTCATGGGCTGGGAGCAAGCTTGTACAGAATTTGAAATCAATAAACAAAGACGGCTGCTGTTAATTAGCATTAAAAAGAAGAGAGAAAGAGTAAATATTCAGACCTCCACAGAGCCAGGCATTTTGGTCATGAAATCCTTGCACTGCCAGTCTGAGCCTAACTGGGAACAGATCGCTGGCCCAGTAAAGGTACACAGGGCAGCTCCAGTCTGCAAAAGCAATCCGGGGGTGGGTGCAAAGCACATCCTCGCAAAAGGATTTGGGGATATCAGTCCGGGATTGCTTGGAGAGGGAGCTTTAAAGCAAAGCCAGTCCCACCACAAGCTTTCGCAGGACCGGTGTTTCCTGTGCTGCACGGATGCGGGGAGGACACGGAGTTTCAGCGCTTGGCACTGCTCCACAGGGCTTCAGGAGAATGAAATGACATGGTGCCCTCAATTCCCGCAGCCGGAGGCGGGCTGGGCAGCCAGGAGAGGCTGGGAGAGGCTGGGAAAGGCTGGGAGATGCTGGGAGAGGCTCCGGACAGTGCTGCAGCCAAGGTTATCAGGTGCTGCTCTGGGGCTGGTGGCACTGGGGACACGTACGGGGGGACAGTAATACTTCCTTTTGCCCAGATTTTATTACCGCTGTCAGCTTAACCAGTATGCCAGGCATGGGCAGGGCTCCCACAATGTGGGCTTGTTCTCCACAGCCCCTGGGCGCTTGCTGGAACCAAAATGTGACGCCTGTGAGGAGGCGTGAGAAAAGAACAGAGCCTTGCTAACCCTCTCCAAACTGAGGACGGCTCTGTCTCTTCTGTCTGAAATGAAAACCACTTGGAAGCAGTCTTTTGTGGCTGTCTCCCAAAGGATTTCTGCGGCTTCCTAGAGGGACGGCCATCACCCGTCTCGTCGGGGCTGTGGGTGGTGGCATTTCTGGGGGGATGCCTCCCCCGAGACGGGTGCATGGTGTTTCATCAGTGGCAGACGCCTCACTAGACGATGCCGGTTCGGTGCAGGACAAACACATCCAGGGCACCCAAAATGTCCTGCCAGCCTTGAGCACAGCTGCACAGAGCGTTTGTCAGATGCAGCAGTTTCACGTAGCTCGATGGCTAAACCTTTCACTGGGGAAAATCACGACCAGTGCTAGGAATATCAGGTAGAAGTTGTGACCAACTAAAACTGATTTGAATAGGACTTTATCCAACACTTTCTGTGATGCTGTAGATTTGCTGTAGATACTGCAGTACTAACATAAACTTTCAGTGACTGCGTGTCCTCTCCCAGACTCTTACTTTTACAACTTCAGTGCAATCCTCACATCTCCCTATACTTCAGAATATCTTCACCATAGTACAAACAAAAAACTTTTATTCCTGTTGGTATGCATCGTTTTGCTTTTGACTGTCAATGTTAGCCAGAGAGCAAAGCTCCCCGGACACTCACGCTCAGCAGTGACAAGTTCATCTTCTTCTCTGGTATGATTTAGCCTTTTGGCCAACCCTTCCGCAGGCTCCCAGCAAGAAAGCCACTGAGGGACTCTTCCACTATGAACAGCTTCTCCTGCTGGCACTACACATGGCCAAGTGCTGCCAGACTGAAAAAGAGCATCAGGTCCCCCCGGGCTGGGGGGTTTTGCCCAGTGGCCGGGTTAACTGATAGCTCACTGGGATGGAAAATGGAGCAGATTTGTTTCTTGGTGACCTCAACCAACTCACTTCTATACCTTGTGCCTCTTTGAAAAACCAGGATAACAATCAGGTTTGTCCTTTGTAAATCACCCTGAAGTCTACCGATGAAAAGGCTGGGTAAGAGATGGATATTAGTATTATCATCCTCATCCTCTCTTGTCAGTCCATTCATCACCTTCCCTTTCCTCCCAGTGCCTCCCAGCACTGCAGGCTTCACTCACATCAAAAGACATTACTCACAGCAGCTCAGCTGCTTGGGCGTTGACATGAAGGGAGGCTACGCCAGCACCGTGCCGGGGTGCCTGTCCTTCTCCCGCTCCAGTGGCTCGCGTTCCCCGAAGCTGGTACCAACCCCGCATGCAGCGCTGCCCCTCTACCGCCAACGATGCTGGGATGCTGATGAGGTCAGCCCTGTCTGCTATTTGCTCAGGTGCCTTAGACACAAAATCACGTTCCATGAAACAGTGATTTCCTGGGGTCAGGGGAGTCTCCTCTGTCAGGAGAGCGCTGCGAAGCACCCCAAAATATCACAAGAATTGACTTACCACCGAGTCAAGGAACCTAATGCAGCACTCGAGCTCGGGTCGAGTTTCACAGAACTGCCGAAAGAGAAGCCTTCCGATCGGCTGCTTTTCACATATGCTGCAGTAATCTCTCTCTAGAGGCAATAAAGAGAAGAAGAGAAGCATGAAAATGAGAAGAGCTTTGCCTTTGGGGTTGGTTAGGAGTCTAAAGCATTGCAAATGAGTGCTGAACTGCGACCCCAAATCAGAACTGCCGCCTTCTCCCCGCCACCACGTTTCAGGTATCCAAACACAAATATAACTTAAGACTCAAACAAGAGATGCTCAGTTTTATAGGGCTGATGTTGGTAAAAGTCCCGCAAAAGCCGTTCAGCTATTACGAAAAAATAATTTCACATTTTTCTGTGGTGGTAATATATGCACTCTGCAAAGGTACCGCTCAGGCTGGTGGTGTTTGTGGGAATGTGGGGAGCAAATTACAAGTCCTTGAAATGCGAGTCATAAAGGGTAGAAAAAGCTGGAATTTGTGGAGACCTTCCCGGATGCTTCCTAGATATGGACTAAAGTGCCCCTAATCTCTGGAAATGCTCAACGCACTCTCTACTAAGCAATTATTGCAAACTATGTATTTTCAAAGGTTTCAAAATTTCTGCTATTTACTTGCTGAGCATTAACGAATGGATGGCGCATATGGCATCTAGCTGGTTTCAGTTTCACACAGCGCTCCTTTACAGAACTGTATTTCCCCTTAAACGCCATATTTAAATGCCGTTCCCCGGTGCTGGTGCATCCAGAACCATCACTCCCAGTAAAGCGAAAGGTCCTTTACCCATCACAGGGACTATCTGCAGGAAAACATGGGAGAAGGGCAGGTATCATTAACTGGCATTGCACCAGCACAAATGCCGAGGGCTTTGGATATTTTTCTGGTGAGAGCAGCAAATATCCCAGCCTGTTTGCAGCAGCAGTACTTGCTCGAGACACGTTATTCCTCTAGAAGCACACACATGTCAAACAACATACTGTGTTTCCTTGAGCGTTCCTCTCACCACCCTCCTCGCTGCCATATGGCACTTGCTGTTATTATGGAAACAACCAGCTTCTAAACACATAACATAGCACTGCAAACAGACATACGAAACCCACACAAGTTGTCAGTGCCTTGGTTACTTCTCTCTCAGGCCTGGAGTCGCTCCTGCAATGTCTTTTATTCCCCCTTTGCTTTGGCCCCCTGCACCCTTCAGCTCCATCCACTCCAAGGAGAACATCTGCAGGCACAGGGCTGCAGTGGAGCTCGCCTTTGCCATGGAGGCCCCCAGCCAAAGGGCTCGCTCATCACAGGTCGTGCCCTGGGGACCATGTTCTGCAAAACTAGGACATCATACAAGCATAGAAGCATAGAATAATTTGTGTTGGAAGGGACCTTTCAAGGTCATCTAGTCCAACCCCCCTGCATTGGGCAGGGACATCTTCAACTAGATCAGGTTGCTCAGAGCCCCGTCCAACGGAAAATAACGTACGAGATGTTGGACTTGCTGACCTGTAGCTGGGTGGCAGGTGGGCAGGAGCACCCAAGGCTGCCTCTTGTAGGAGGAAGGAGGGTGCTTGCCCAGTGCTGCGCTGTGTGCAGGTATGGCTGTGCTTCAGGAACTGGCCCCTGAAGCACCTACAGGGTAGTCGCTGGAGACATGGGTTGGGGCTAGCTGAACTGTGCTTTTAATCCAGTATGGTCCTGCTCGGGTCCAGTCTTCCGAAGCAGTCTGGAACAATGTACCAGCACCACTTTGTGGCTCGCATTGCCAGTCCATTTTGGATCAGGATATCATATCACTCAATCTATCCAGACGATTGCAATGCTTTGATACCCTCTAGCAAATAAAACTGGATCAAAATCACTATGTAAATCCTAACTTGACCTCCAGTCTCTCTATCAGCAGCAAGTCCGTGGCACTGGTTTGTCTGCATGAGCTGGAGCCTCCAGAGTGGAATATCATGACACAGACACATATGGCGAGAAAGCCAGAGGGCTCGCTCGGACACTGAGCAGCCTTGGGGTGTCCTCGCAAGTGGTACAAGCTTGTGCTGCTTGACCAAGTAGTTTTTTTAGTGAGAAGGTAATTGCTGAAGGGATGTGCAGGCACGCACAGCACTAAGGTAAGCAAAGGAGTTAGGAAAGAGCCTGAGCGGATCAAAACAGCAACTCACAATGTGCCAGAGGCTGGCATGAAGCCAGAGGCTGAGCAGCTCAGGTGAGCTCTCCTGGGAGGCCTGGAGGTTGAACTACATCTGTCTGATGCTGTTTTCTGCTACCTTGACTAACTAACTCTTCTGAAGGTATGAATAAAATATACACCCTGAATGTCGGTAGCACACAGCCTGCCTGATGGCAGGACTCAATCCCTCCAGAAGCCCAAACCCACAGCTAACTTCCTCATGTTAAACAAGCTGTGCAAAAAATGTGACTGTCTGAATCTGTAACAGAATAAACCACAAAGGAACAAATACATTAACCAGCTAGTTTGCCCTATATTTTCTCTTGTACAGCGCTATTTGATGCACAGCGACAACGCTTGTTGTACAAAACGCAGTTAGCTTATCAAAGTTGTTATGATCTGGTGACACTCGCTGTAGCAGAAGATGCTCTTTAACAAAAGGGCTAGTGGTATCAGCTAACTAACATGCAAATTGCACATCCAATAACTACTTTATAGCATAGCAGGAAAAGAAAACAAGCAGCTAAACACTATTACATATGTGGATAAATGAAACACAAAGAAGACACGAGCACAGACTTCCTCCTACGGTACCTAACTTGGCCAACACGCGAGAAGGGTGACCGTTTGTAATGAGGAAAAAGGAAATACCAGAAATAATCTCTGAAAACACAAGAGCCAGAGCAGTTCCCTGGAGCCATCCACTCCTCGGTCATGTTCGTTTAAGTGCTGGATATACCAATACAGACAATAAATACATGATGCAACTGCTTTCATTCCTTGTAGGTGACACAAAATATTTTCTTAGGCCCTGCTCTTGCCATTGGCCTCACTAAGTCCACTCAAGGAGTCTGCTCTCAACTAATTCTTGGGATGCATGGGGCCTGGAGTGGACTAAGAAAGAAAAACACCTCTCTCAGCTAAAGCAGAAAAAAGGAGTGGATAGTTTTATTATAGTAAGGAAAGGAGAAGTGTTTTAACAGCGTGCTGCACCCCGGAGACCTGGCTGAAGCACCCCGAGCCGTGCTCACGAGCTGCTGCACGAGGGGAGGGGATGGAGAGCCAGGCGGGTACCGCAGCCAGGGGCTCCCTTGGGCTGGGGCTAATCGTCGTGTCGCTCTCGGACCGCCTGCCAGTAAAAATATCCATCCAGTTTCAAAAGTTTAAAAAATAGAAAGAATGATTTCCTGAGGAAATGGAAATGTTAAACACTTGGAAGTGAAACCATATGCTGCTGCTGATGAAGTGTAACTAAAACAGCTCTGAGAGTGATATCTTTGGTAGTCAGATCCTCCTGCTTCAGCGCAATCCTGTTTAACACCTGCAAAGTCACCCAAAACGGAGGTGAAAAGCTGGGTGGGTCAAAGCCTTAGGAAAGCAGTCACTTCTCACTGACACCAAACTCCTTATTTAGAAAATATCGCTGGCAGATAATGTGCGCATGCAAGTAAGTTCCTTCTCTTCCTAACAGAGTAACGACACAGATTAATATGGAAAAGGTATTATATAAAATGCCATCATAAACATTGATAAGATAAATAAAGATAAATAAAGTTTATTCTAAATTCTACTGACTCATTTTTCCCTTTACTTCATAGCTTATGTATTGAAATACTACTTTAAAGAGCACCCAGTACACAGAACATACCAAAATAGTTACACCTGCATACAGAAAATGCCATAACCATTCAAAGTCTATGGCCAAATTTGTTCCCTGACAGATACTCTGGCAAGGTTCTGAAAAATATCTAAGCACACGCCTAGGAAAAATAGTCCTATTAGTAAAATTTCATACTGATCAACACATGCCATCCATGAAGTGAAAAACACAAAACAAAGTAATAAAGAAAGTTGCTGCCAATAAAATCTCTGGCTTTCAAGTAAAAGAGAAAAAAAAATAATATTTTAATTAGATTAAAAACTCCCTGAGCCTTGTGAAGATTTTTTCATCTTAATTTCCCATTTACATACCTAGCATTTTTTTTCTGGCTCAAAATATCACCTTAGCAATTTTGGAGAGAAACAGTTGTCTGCAGAGAGACCAGGTCGCCCTTCTTCTTTCCCATTTGCAATATACCTGTGGGTTTTGATGGGTTAGTGGTGAGCTACAAAACTGGGTGAGGGCTCTTGGCTAAAAACCAGTCTTTTCTGATGCTGTTTCATTCAGTATAAACTGCAGGTGTCTAAGTGAGACTGCTACGGAAAGCTGTACTTCTGTTTCTGGGCAGAAGCCCTCTTTTTGAAGGGCTACTAATCCAACACCTGCAACCAGCTGGTGAGGTTTCCTCCTGTAGATGTCTGTGGGGAGGGATGAGCTCAGTTTAAATCTCCCTATTCAAGTCCGCAAAAGCCAGGAACATCTTTTCGGCTTTTTTGGTCATTACTGGTGTGGCCAATGATTGCACTTCTACTATTAAGTAGCATTTTATTTTCCTTTTTAACATACTGGAATCCCAAGAGAAGATATTTCAAAGAAGTGCACTGGAGAATCACCAAGACGACATGCACCATGCTGCTGCACAGAAAAATTTGGACCTGGCCTCTGGATCTCTGCTCTCCTTGGCATTAAATCAGCCTGGACTGAAACTGAGTAAGATCCAAACACAACTCTGCTGCCTAAAAAAAAATACAAAACAAAACCCCCCAAAACCCACCCAAATGAAAAAACCCCTCCTTAACACCTGGAAACCCCAAAGTGGATGTAGAAAGAATTAATTGTTCTTTTCCTGCTCATGCTCAATGACCCAAGATGAGAACTCATCTTCCCTTCCCATTCTTTTTTTTCTTTAAGGTGAATCAAAATCTTTCAAACAGATGTTGTCCAAGACTATTATTTATCTGCTGTTCTCTTCCTCCAGCCTGCTTTAGTCCAGAACAATGGAAAGCACACCAAACTCATGGAAGAAAGCATTCGAATGCAAGGGAACCCTCAGCCCCTACACTCAAGCTGGACAACAGGGAGCAGCATCAGAGCCAGAAGGGGCTAGTAGTCAGTTCGTAACACTGCTGGCACACGAAAAGCAAAACTTTCTTTTTCCAAGGGGCTGAGGCCTGTCAAAGCAAGTCCCACCAGCCCTGGGGTGGATGGAAACTTCAGCTAGAGGTGTCCCAAAATCGCACACCTCCCTCCTCATTCAAACTCCGGGAGGATGCTGCTGCAGGAGGTCCTAACCACCCCAGCCCAAATCTAAAACCACTGTTGGTTTTCTTGACCATCTCTACTTTCTACATGTAAGCTCTCTTACAGGGGCACATAATGAAAAGGAGGACAAAAGCAGGAACTAAAAGCACGATTAAAAAATATGCAGCATGACTGAACTAAACAGACTCTCACAGCCCATCGTACAGTGTGCGCTTGTAGCAATTCCCTTCTTTTTGTCAAAAAAAAAAGGACCAAAGCCTTTAAAATTTACGGAATTGTTTTGTGTCCAGTCAGGGTACTAATGGAAAACAAATTGTGTCTTTAAACACTGAATAACCCCATTTAGAGCTATATTAATACAAATACATTTTTCATTTAAAACCATCAAGTCTAACACTAGTGCTTATAAATATGTCTTATAATTTACTGCTGCTCTTCTCCAGCCGAAAGTGGAATTACCACTGTCTATGTATAAACTTAATAAACAGTACATACGAAACTGCCTAGTCTTTGAGGCTGATGAAAGTTGCTTCTTATCAAAGGATCCTTTGTGGATGCTTTAAAAGGATTTAAATTGCTTTGATTGCATTATCAACAGTGTCTGTGTTGCTCTTGTATTTCAGAATAATCTGGAAAGCTGGAACATTAGCTCTTGCATTCTACAAAGGATGGTTTTCCATCTCTAATAAATATGCTTCAATACAAAAGATAATCCTTGTGTTCAAAAGCAAGATCCCGAGACTGGCCACGTTAACACTTCTGCAGACCCACTTACTACCTTCTGATTTTTTGATGGCCTTCAGTACTGGAGGTGTCATGGCCAGTCAGAATGTCATAAACTTTGCTGGAAACCCATGTACTTGCAGTGAAAAACATATCACGTTTCTTTCTTTGAGAAACTGAAAATACGGGCCCATTTCTGATGAAGAAACATGGATATCGCTGTTTAAACTGTAGAACCTGGCCAAGTACGTGTACAGTAAGGTAGTGAGGGATCTCCTTTTCATGGTGATTACTTGGGAATGTTGCAGGAATGGGAGGAAGCAACAGAAGGGAAGTGTCTTGTCCTTTTTGCCTGTTTTTTCTGGGTTTTTGGGTTGTTTGGTTTGTTTTTTTGTTGTTTTGTTGTTTTTTTTTTTTAATATGAAAACCTGTTGTTGAAATGCTGAGGACTCTCCACTTGCCCTGTCTCCAGCAACGCATTTAAAAAGTGAGGCAAGCCAGATGGTTAGAGAATACAAGACAGGAATAAAAATGCCTCATTTCAGTTCATTCAAAAATTCCCAGGAACTGTGGCAGTAAGTCATGTTATAAAAGCCTAATACAAGCATCTAGGCTCCCGTGGGAATTCAGTTACCAGTACAACTAATATTCCATGTCCTGCAGACCTCAGTGGCATGCTGTATTTATAAAATGGGGCTAATAGCACTGCCCTACCTCAAAGCAGCATCGCCAGAATAAGTATATTAAAGCGTGTGAGCCCAAAGTGCTACTGGATAGCCCTGTGGCTCCTTGCTATTTACTTGCAATGCAAACCCCCGGAGCGGAAATTTAGTCCAAGAGAGCACAGCAGAGTCTTTTTATACATTAACCGCTATACTGCTCCAGAACTTCACCTGGCACTTCACAGAGATTAAAAACGACGACGTAGCCCCTGTCTTGGAGAGTGTTTATCTTGGCAGGGCCAGAGCTGTGCAGGTGCAGGACAGAAACTCTGAAGCCAAGGGCTGTGATGAAGTTGTGTTGCTGGTGGCAAAAGCACACTCCCTCTAACAATAAATATTTCAGCTGTTTTCTTTATTTTTAATAAAAGATGGAAATTGTTACAACTTATGACAGGATAATGGCTTGATAGATTCCTTATTTTAAACAGCAGCTCGTCCTGGTCTGCAGTTAAAACCAGCACTTCATCGCTGTAGAAAGCTCTAGACCTTACATATGAAGCCCCAGGGAAGAACACATTTTTTGGCCTTCGTTGATTTTTTCCGCTTGAATTTAGGATTTTCTACAAAAAAAACTTGGAGACCCTCACCTATGCTGTTACAGTGAGCGTTGCTTTCGCATTGGCTATCCAAGTTTAATTAATTAAAAATACAAATGCAATCAAGCTTACCTGAGACAATGGAATTACCCCAAACTGGTTTTAAGTCCTGCCAACTTAATTTTCTCTGCTTGTCCGCTGTCTTTTTTAAAACAAACAAAATTTGATCTCCTGATCATCGAACATCTAATATAATTATTCAGATGCAGACAGTGTTTGCTTTGTATAACTTTCCTTATTCCCACTCTTTTCATGGTATTAGGCTACAGGGATAAACTCCACACATCACAGCAGCATTACACTGAAGATGGAAACAGTCCAAACCTTAAGAGTTGGACCAATACGGAAAAAATGTTTGTAGAACATTGTAACAAATTCGCAGTTAAATACACTTTGGTGATATATATGGATCTTCTCATTTGTTTTTTGCAAGCAGCTGTATCGAAGCTTTGCTCATGGAATTTTATTTGAAAGTCAAATCCCACAACCAGTTGCATAAATATGTTTGCACGAGTACTTAAACCAGAACGTGTATGTGGCTTTGTTGATTTTGGAGAAAGATTTTGGCAGGAAGGATAACAACCCACCCACCCTTTTTGTAGCAGCAGCAGGAGGATCAAACGAGATCCTGTGAGCTCAATATAGTCACCGCACAGAAAAACACGAGTGGGGTCCAGAGCCTGGGGAGGGACCCTCAGCTGTCTCAGGGGAGACATTTTGTCACCCGGCCTTGTGCCAGGAACACAGTCAAATGACGAAGAGCGAATGCTCTGCCCTGAAACTAGGCTATTCGCCAGTGGAAGACAAATTCTCAGCCTAACAAAATCTGAGTTACTCTGCTGAGTTATTCCAGCCCTCCTCCAACACTTCTGGTATCTTCTAAAAGTTACTCGTTCAGGCAACTGCACCCTTCCCATGTGGGTCACTGATCAAGCCCTGAGTTCAAAAGCAGACTGCAGATACTGCAGGGTCAAGAGTAGGTTTAGCTTGGGAAGATGGAGCGTGCCATTAATGTTTGAGCCCCTTTAAACCATAGAAGCAAAAATATATATTCTTGCATGAAGTACAGGGTGCAGGGAAAGATGACAAATAATTCTTACAAAATATTGTAAGAAGGCGTTCTTTAAGCCTGCTGAAATGGATGGAAAGATTCCCATCAATTCCAGTGGGTCTTTGATCAAGCCCAGATTTCCCAACTCTGTCAAGCACAATTTAGATGAATAAAACACTCAGTCTGTCTCTCAGCTCTACAGTCAACATCAGCATGACAGCGGAAATGCATGTACCGTGATTAATCGTCAGGAAATCTGGATTGTGAATGTGCAACAGGAATATTTTAAAATCTTTTTAAAACTGAAATTATTAGGTACCAGGTTCTTAAACACATCCTTTCTTTTGCACTTGGCTACCAGTTAGAATAACAATGCATAGAAAGCGAACAAAAAGCAAAAAAGAGCAGGGAGATGGACTGACAGATTGACAGACAGATGGACAGGTATGTTACAATTCTGCCAGTTAAAAAATTCAGATGACTAGTAGTTAGGTGGTTACCATTCCCATAAATTACACTTGAAAAGCACATGCCCCTGGATCGATGCCTTTGATGAGGTTTTCTGAGCACAGTGTCTGAACTGTTGTCTTCATGGCTGGTCACAAAGATATTCAGGGGATGGTGGACTTCCAAACTACTTCACATTGATCACAGAAGACGCACCATCACCAAAATTTCCCAGCACTTGAATGTGGTGCTTGTTCTGCAGCCCCAGGGGAAGGGCTGCCCACACAATAACCGTGACCGCCACCCCGACTAGAAAAGGAGTTTGTCTTTATCTTCTTAAACAACTTTCAACAATGTCTCTGCGGCAAAGCCAGAGGAATGGAAAAAATCCCCCAAATAAATATGAAAGCTCACCTCAGAAGTGCCCTGGGAAATTCGGGGAACAAACACTCGGTTGTTCTCATTTTGTTCTGCTTTGGATTGGGATGACAGAACTGGATGATGTGTCCTCAAAGAAGGTAGCTACTGAGATTTTTTTTTTATTCAGGACTTTTATGTCCAGTCTTAAAGATTTTAACTGAAATACCAAACTTATTTTCTGTCTAGTGCTGTTATTTAGACTCCTGCCTGGTGATATTCTGAGTAATACGTGCTGAAAGAAAATTTCAGTAAAAGTTGTAATTTGAATGTTTAAGGTTATGAAATCTACAGCACTGTTGCTGTTGTACATAGCACAAAATAAACATCTCGATTCCAGGAAACTAAAGGAGACATCTTGTGAATCGCTTTCTTAAGACGAAAAGACTTCTGCAAAACTACTCTTTGACTTCTAAACTAGCCCGGGTAGAAACCGAAGCAGCCATCAAGACTAAACCTTTACCAGGTCAATAAAATGGCAGAATGCATATAGCCACCAGCACAGTCACTCTACAAATGCATATTTAAGCAGCAGACGTTGCTGACAGGCACATAATAAAACTATTCACGGGGATTACTAACTCTGCATGCCATTCAATAGCCAAGTTCTGCAAGTTCTAAACATCTCAGCCATTTTATCAGTGACCTTTAACGAAATACTAGATGCTATTAGTTGTTACTTCATTGCTAAATTTACTTTTTTTTCTTTCAGTTTTTCTCCTGATGTTTTGAAACCCCAACTTCAAGTACCAAACTCCACAATCTTACACTGCTAAGTTATTTTTCTAAGTGTTTGTCAATCCCAACCTTTAAAAAATTGCAAAATAAGCTCAACTATCAACCTAAATAATCAGAGACAATAATACACTGAAGAAAAATAATCGATCCTCAGCAATTTTAAGGGGTATCGCTGACCTTTGACAATGCTGCTAAATTACCACTTAACTGGATCTTTGGCCCAAGTACAAGTGGTCTACTTGTAATATTACAGACACTGACTTGGACTTGGTTTATATTCACAGGCTGATTTGACTGCCTGCTCTGAGTGGGCGTGAAGGAGCTGAGCTGCTGAGTAAAATTGATATGAATAGTGGAAAAGAGATTTTAAAGTCATTTAGAAACCCCAAATACACTAAAAGGAACTTGTGCAAGAGGGGGATTGCCAACGGAAAGTATTTTTTTCTCCTTCTTGACAGAAGTCTGCAGTACCAAGGATCTCTTCATACCAAATTATTGAGATGGATGTAGAGAGCGTGACAGCTGGTGTCCAGACACAAGAACCATGAAGAGTCTTACTCAGGTCTACAAAAAAAAATGCAATTTTAGAGAGAACTTCCTCTTCATTCTTATGAAAACTGGGTTGTCATAGGGAAACTAAGTGAGCACTTCTGTAATCCTAAAGGTTATTCTAATATTTGTATTTTTTAGTTTATCTCTTTTCATTTTTTTCTGTCATTTCTTGGTTTAGTTTCACACTGTAATATAAATAATGTCTTACCCTTAATAAAGTGTTTTTTCCCCGTAACATTTTGTTTCCTAAATTTCAACATACAACCACAAATGTTCAGCAACACAAAATAATAGTGTTCAGAACTGCAAAACAAGAAGCCCAGACTATCACCTCCAAAGCTACTGAAAGAATTTCAGCAGACCGAAGACAAAATTAACAAGAACTTCAACTAGGATTGCCTACCTCATAATTAGCGCTGTAGCATTTAGATACTGAAAACATATTTAGACATTTTACTTCTCACTTGCAAGATGATACTTCAACAATCCCTTTGTACTACATGTTAGAGCTGAAGAAATACTTCAATAACTGAGATCCTAATGCATGTCTGAAGTGTTCTCCAGCACCCTTCCAGCCAAGTGCTGACCCACTCAGGCATTGCTTCACTCAAGGATATCAGCAGGAGATCCGCACACACTGCTTGGTAAAATAAACAGAGTATTAAAAAACCCCACTGAAATCTCATCCAGTTATCTCATAAACTTCTGTAACAGACTGACACATGGCAAGGAATAGCACCGGTGTGGTAAGAGCAGCACCACAAGAGCATGTCATTAGTCCTTTAAGAAACCTGTTCACAAGTTATTCTGGTCAAGAACGTATAGGAAGGTGGGGTGGATCAGGCTAGAAATAAGCATGGGCTTATTTCCACCTGTAGGAACTCTGCAACAGCTCACACTGCCTTTTATCAGGTGGGTGACACCGCCTTCTCTCTGTGTGAAGCATCAGCTCTGTGTCCATAAATGTGAAGTGATGCTCAGAGATAAAGTGCTCTTAGGCCCCTTTTCCTGGGGAGAAGGATCACTTATGGGGCAGCCACTTAGATTTTGGTTGCCCTTTCAATTCTACCACCGAAAAGAGTAGCCTCTTGTACTTGTACCTTCATGCTGACCTCCAGAATGGGTAGGGTAGATGCTGTCTATGGCTTTTTGGTGGTTGGATGTTTAGAGCAAGCTGTCATTTCACCAGCAATATTCTGTGGCCCATCTGCATAGCTAGACTGCTCCTGTTACTTCGTTAGCGAGTGCAACGGTTGCTGGGAGGAGTTCACAAAATATGGAAGCCAAGACTGCCCTGTGAAATTATACCCTTAGAGATATGCAGATTCTCCTATGAGAGTGAGATAACACTAAGTACAGTGAGCTAGACTGGAAGACAACCATCAGCTAAAGGTTAACACCTACATTCCCAGGACTGAGATGCACTGTCTTCTGAGTCCTCAGGTGAGCCCAGGAATTGCACAGAAGACAGGGATTTCCTCTGCAGCAGACACATTAAATGTACTTCTATGAAAGGAAAAGGGAAAAAGGGATGGAAAAGAAGAGCCACATGGCTGATCTGAAAGGAAAGCATGTTTGCAACAACACTGAAACATTAGAGACATTGTTCAAGTGCCGTTCATCCTTGCAAAAATATTATCCTCGTCGTGATGCCAAGGTCGGTGAAAGTATGGGCTACTTGCCATGGAAGTGCTGGGTATTTAGGCTAGACCTGTCATGGGGCTTATTTACTCTCTGCGCCCAACATTTCAGACACACTCAAGCGTAGTGTTCATGTCTTGGCAGGAACTTCTCATTCATGCGTTTTCTCCTGGTCCCCTTTGAGGAGTCTTCCTCCTCCGACATTGCAGTGGTTGAAATTTCATTGCTTGCTGAGAAAACCAACACTGATTAATTTCATCCTACTAGCATGGAAGAGGTAAAGTATGCAGGTCTCTAGCCAGGGACAAGGAAATCCCTGCTGCTTACATGCCACATTGAATAAGCAGCCCATGGTTGAGGCCATTGGACTTCAACAGTCTTCATTCCACCCGCAGGAAAGAAGCAATTAACCGTAGCAGCATGGGAAGCAAATAGGAAGTAATGCAACACATTCACTTTTGATTAGAGAATTTTTTTTTTTACAAGACATAATATTCCACAAGGAAGAATTCAGCTGTAGTGTTACATTGACACACCCCAAATTATTAAAGGACCATGACCGAGATTGCAAAGTTAAGCTTCAAAACCTAGGAAAACCCTAAATTAATGTTGCTCGTATAGCCTGAATGCCATTCCTCGCTGTGCGTGTGTTCTGGTACGGTCTTTAATTACATCACTGCAAACTGTTTTTCCCACAGGACCTTTGCCTCATTCAATGCACGGAACGGACAGTGCTTACTTAATGAGCAGCTATTCAGTATTTCGTTTTCTCCTCTGGTTCAATGTGTGGCCCTAGACTTTATTTACTGCACACCAGTCAGGCCTGCTCTGAAGACAGAGTGATTCATTTCCCCGTGGACCTTTCTGTGGTATTCTCCACTGTAGCCTTTGAATACTTCACACATATTCATGGATCTATTTTCACACCACCTCTGGGAGACGAAGAGGATGTCATTAGTCCAATTTTACAGATGGGGAACTTAAATATATGAAGATTAAGGTAAAAAGTACCACTGATTGATGCAACTTGATTTTCCATGTATTTAACCTTATACGCTATTCTCTGTTCACAACCAATCTTCCATTTGCTTCAGTTGCAGATGTTACTACTGAGACCCAAAAATCTCAAGGCAGCTACCCAAAAAATGAAAAATGCACAATTAGAGGCCAACTGTGAAAAACTCATTTTAAGTGACATGCCTGTCATCACATGAGACCTAGTTTGACCAGAGTGTATCCCTGTCCAGTTCCCTACTGTGTTATTCAACTGCTTTGGCCATGAGACAATTTCCTTTGATGCCGCAAATCCCTATTTAAATTTATCACACACCTTTTACCTCATGCAATAAATGAGTCAGTCATTCTATCCTCCAGTATTAGACAACCCAGTTTCAACCCCAGACTAACACAGTCTTTTGAACTGACTGCATTAGGGCTCCTGGGGAAGAAAATTAAGTATGTGATATATACAGAGATACAAATTTAAGCTGCATAGGCAGCTTCAATTCAAAATCCATTTTAGGTGCTCATCGTTTTAACACATATTTTTGCATGTTTAATTTCCTAAGCTTTTAAGGAACTGGAAAACTGGAGAAAAAAAAATTGCTGTGGACCAACAGAGAAGCCCTTGCTCATTAGGAAGAGCTCACACAAAAGGCTGGGAACTTTTGACTTGCAACTTGAAGAATGTTCTTTTATCTTTTTTTCCTGAGCTCTTTCCTAAGTTTTCTTCAAAACAGAAACTCTATCATGTTGACACCCATACTGATACCCATACCAGCAGAGCTGAAACAGGGATGTCATCACATCCACTTGTGCTGCTGGGAGCTGGGAAAGGACCTGTAAATTGTGTTAGTGGATCATCTTCAGTTCTAGGGTCTCTCTGGACCATGATTCCCCATTTTTTTTCCTTTCACCTTCCCTCCCTAACTTCTCGCTATCTTTCCCAGCGGCACTGCTTCTCCATTCTAGTTCACCTAAGATGAGCAAGTTCCCTCCACTTCTACATTCAACCTTAATCTTTCTAGATAATGGGTCCCAAGTCCTCCCCCCCATCTGATCCCAGGACTTGTCCTACACCGGCAAGATAGTATGCAGCAGTACAAGCGGGATATGAATTTACGGCAGCTCTGCAACAGCTCTCCAAGTGGACATCCTTTGGGAGACATCTGCTAAGACTTTGCATCTCAGTCTGCATCTCTAGTTTCCTTCACTGGAGGGAAAAGCATTCGGAGATCCTCAAGACGGGATCCTTCCCTGAAATGTACCCTAGATGGCCTCTTTTCTTTTTGACTACGAGGAAGACTCATAGGTAGAGGAGTTGCAGCAAAATACAGTTAACCTTTGTGAACTCCCTCAGCAATATGCAATGTAACTAACCTCATCTGAAAGTGGAATAAACTACCTCGCACTTAGCCTGAATATTTAAGGGAATAGCTATAGTGATGTTAATTCACCAGTGCTCATACCCTCAGTGGACTGATGCTGCTTCTTTGTCTTTCTGATCAAGCCTGGCTCCCACTTTCAGCCTGTTGCTTTTAATTAAAAAAAAAAAACCAAAAAAAAAAAAGAAACAGCACAGAAAACATCCAGCATGGAAAATTTCAGTCAACACAACTCTGGCAAAATCTTAATCTTATAATGTGCAATATTAGGCAACCTTAATAATGGATGGTGCTACCCAGCCCACTAGTAACAGCAACCCTTACTCAGAAGGTTTGGCTTTGGGAGGAGTGTCTTTATTATTTATGATGTGTTACAGGGCCAGTCCTGTACTGCCTGCTGATGTTTTAGGACCTTGACCTGTGGATAGTCTCACTGAAATCAGAAGGCTTGACTGGAAAATTCAAAGAGGATGCTATCTTTGAGGGTTATATGGGAATCAAAACACAAGCAGCTTCTTTTCCAGAGATTTTTTTCAGCCTAAATAGATAAACACAAACCAGCAGAATATGAGGAAAAAGAAGAGAGACTTCACAAGATTTTTGCAATGTTTTGTATAATTTTATGATTTGTAATAATTAAGCATCTCTATCTGCTTATCAGGGATTAATATTACCTTACTTTCCTTGAACTCCATTTAGTTCTTACATTATGCATATTCCACATGAGCGCTCTCTTCTCTCAATATTTCTGGCACAAATATGAGCCTCTCTGGTAAGGACTCATAAGGTTATGAATGTCTGGACAGCCTGAGTAATGAAAGGCCATTTGGGGCCGAACCATTGACCACAGCTTTAACTTGCCAGGAAGGATAAAACATAAAATGTAAATTAGGTACTAATAACCCATTTTCCTTCTAAACCCTTGGTACAGACATGCAGCATGAAGTACAGATTATGTTTTGAGAGAGATTTTGGAATAATTTGCAGTTAAAAATATTGTATGGGACCTTGTGTTGTGGCCTCAGAAGAGACTGAATTGTGAGTTGTTACTGCTGCCCTTGAACCCACTTCAGTCAATGGAAAGTTTCATTGGCACCTGGATTTGTTGCTTTGGGTAGCTGCCTAGCTACCAGCAAAACCCAGCACTAAGAGGAATGTGCAGTCCAGCAAGCAAGACATGCATGGAAAAGTACACTTCTCCCAGCATGTTTTGCAATCTCCATGCTATTCCCTCCCCATCTTCCTTTCCACTGATCTCATCTGTGGAGATGAAGTCAAGAAGAAAACGTAGGAACTAGCACTTGCCGGGCAAGATCATTTTACTGCCTGTTGCATGACCAACATCAGCCTTAACATAACTTTGACCCTCTTAATGGGGCCATCCCCTTGTGAAAAACAGACGTTCAGCTCTACTGTTGTCAGTCGAGGGATCCGAAGGCATTTGAGGTTGGCTGGGTGTGTTTAATTCCCACAACGAATTTGGTATTAAAGCTATGATGTTGCATTCTGCTAGTAATAGCGTGCACTAAACTGACGGGAAACAGTTACATGTCATCCAAGTTACAACACAGTATTTCTGTTGTGCTGTTTTCAGAATACATATAAAGACGTGTTCTTCATGCGTGAACTCCAGCCTCCAACTACATTATGTAAGAAGGCTTGAGTCTTCAGTTCCCCCCTTAGAAACCATTGTTCTTGTTCCATTCGCTGCAACCCCACTATGAGGACATGACAAGTTTTCCTTCTCTCAGCTGGGCCCAGGACTATCTAAAAATATAACCTGTAGAACTAGCTTCTTGAATTAATTATGTTCCAGGTAAAAATAAACTTGAAATATAAAATGGCACGCCCATGTACTTGGCCTTAATGAGATCTATAATTGCTTCTCCACCCCATGGCACACATCTATCTTAACATGAAACCCAGAATCTTGCTACCTTTCAATCGCTCAGTATGCTTGACATGGTTGATTCAAGCCACCGTTCTTCAGCTCAGTAATTTCTACCATTCTTTGCACTTAGAAAATAAGATAATTCAATCAATAGTTTTAAAAATTAAATAAATACCTGGTTTTGGCCTGCAAAGGGGGAAAAGTGTTAGCAAAGCAGACTCTGTGGAGGAAAAACTCTGTAATTCATCAAGGTATGGTTTGGGTTATCTATTAGCCTTACGTGGGAAACTCCAGTGGGAATACTCAAGCACTCCTACATATGCATTTTAATATTGAAAGTAGTGTGAGCAGTGGGTATAGCATACTGAGTAACCCGCTCAGCCTCTTTACAAGGGGAAAACAGTGGCTACTTCACTGATATGAGACTTAAAGAGAAGAGAGGAGTAGACCCCGTCCTTGCAGAATTGCCTTGCTGGAATAGAGATCTGCCTGACAAATCTCCCAGAGGAGCAAACCAGGGAAAGCGAAGTCCTGCCTCCTCATTCACTCTTCCTGTTAATAATTTGTAACATTATTACTAATAAAGATTATTTTACTGTGCTAATGCCTGATCATGGCACAGGACCAAGATCAGATGAGGGGGAGCATGGTGCTAGGAGCACAGAAAAACAAGGCAGTCCTGCCCCGGTGAGTGGAAAGGTTTAGAGAATACGAATAACTATTCATTGCTTTTGGACGCCTGTAGGAGGCACCTTCCAAGTCTTCTCAGGTTCAACTGCTACTATTGATGTAGCAAAAGAGAATCATGATTTATTCGGGTGAAGGAGGAGACTCCCTAAAAACACATGTTCTGGCAAAACAGAAACAGACTAAACAAGCCTCTTGAAGAAATATGCATTTGAGAAACTGCCCTGATTTAAAAGATACGTTTTTTATCCTTCACCCATTACGTGGACCCATGGCACGGCAGCATGCTGGAGATACATCATGTGATAATTCAGGGACACTAACACTGTAGAAAAACCAACGATACTGCAACAGTAAGCAAATAAACCTTGAGATTACCAAGAAAAAAAAGAAAAAAATCTTCCATCTGGTCTGGTGCACACTATCATTATCAACGTGAATCATGAATTCATGGTCCTCAGAGAAGAGCTGATGTGCCTCCCCATAAAGCAGGTCTTAGGGGCATATTCATTATTAGCAAAGGACAAGCTCCACAGTTGCTCTCATATAATGATCCAACAGCGGCATTTAAGTTGAGCAGGATATAAACACCCAGGCTGGAATTTGGCCAGAACACTACATTTAACATCCTACTCCTAATAAGAAATGCCATATAGGCTGCAATGTCCAAGCAGAGCAGACACAAGCTTACTTAAAAGATCTCATCCGATAGTCCCCCGCACAGCAAACTACATAGACCAGAATTTACAGTCCTGGGCAACATGAAGTGTTGAGTTGACCCTGGCTGCAACTGCCAGATGTGGTATAGTGCTTGGAGAACATTTGTTGTGGATGAAAACAAGCGTATTTTGCCTTGGAGGGTCGAAGGTATGTCCCACAGAAAAAAAATTGTCTGCAAAAGGCCTCTCTGCCTCCCTGTTCTGTTGGCCAGCTTCCCTTGTGTGTACCGTCATGCTCTCAAATGAACTCACTCATAATGTGACGACAACCTCCCCATTTTTTGGATGCCAGACCTTAAATGAAAGGAAATTAGGGTGTTTGGAAGGTTGTCACCTTATCGTCTGCCAAAGACCAGGAGAATTTTCTTTCCTTTTTTTTTAGGAGCAGCCAAACCACTTTGGAATCACATAATCAACATGGTGAGTATGGCTGACTTGCCTTAAAACAAAACTAAACACATTTACTGCACATTTACTGAATTTCATAATTGTCTATTCTTCTTCCTTTTTCTACCCACCCTTTTTTTATTTCTGTCTTTCTGTACTATTGCTTTACATGCTCAGGCCACACTATTTCTGGTCTTGTCTATCTATCTGCCTCTCTCTATCTTTACTTTTCTTTCATGCTACTCTCTCCTTCTCTCTCCTAATCTAATCTAATCTCTCCTCTTTCTTCCTTTGCTCATATTTCCTTTTCGTACTTCCTGTTCAAATAGGAATACAGGTTGGCTCCTTCCAACCTCAAAGTTATGATACTAGCGTGCCTTATGGAAATTCACCAACCAACAGAGAGATAATACAATATTCAAGAAGATAAAAATCAAATGCCGGGCTTATCATGGCATTTACTTCAATTTTGTTGGTCTAACTCCATTGAATTCAGCAGAGTTGCAATGACTGGAAAAACATAACAACCGAACAGGTTTTGGGGCTTTTGCTTATTCTATGTGACCTCCATTACTCCAGACAGAACCCCACAGGCATTTGCAAACTAGTGTAGACATGCCTTGTGTGTGCCTGTTTTTACTCATACCATGATATTCCCATCCTGTTCTATCTATAAACTCACAGGGATTAGCCAAACTGTTTATTTTCCATTGATAACCGTTGAAGGTCTTTAACAAGAATTCTATTGCTATTCTGAATGTCACTATCTGAAATTAGCTGTAAATCTCTTGTGCTGCTTAAGCTCAAGGAAGTTCACTGATCTTGAAGTTTGGTATCTGGACAACAATCTTCCTTAAATAGCCCATCCACAGATACAAGCTAAACAGAAAGGAAGTAGACTTGAAAAACCTTGCAGAAATGACTTCAAGACACTCTGCAGGCAAGGTCAGTGACTCTGCCATATCATTGACTTATTTAATACTTTTAATTCTCAGAAGAATATTAAAATATTAATCATCGCAATCATAGTGAAGCATTTAGTAGAAAAGAATCCTTTAACTTCTGTCTGCCATAGCCCATAGCAATACTGATAACCAAACAGATGTAGCACTATATTGTACAAGGGAATGTTCAATTTATCAGTGAAGTTGGAATGGAAAATACTAAGAGCATCTGGAGACACATCTGCTGAGGTTAGACTGTGGAATTGTATCTAATAGAGAAACTCATAAGAAATATATAATTTTCTTGTAAGTATTAGCAATCTACATTTAAATCTACTATTAAAAATGTGTAGGCTATATAATTAATTTGTTACCATTGAGAGTAACACACAATTTAGACTATTACTACTCATAGGCTTGCCAGGGCCCTCCAAAGTCAGTAAATCCAGTTCCCAGTTATTTCAGGCCACCATTATCAGAAGACACCTTAGAAGGAGAATTAAAAATGGAACTAAATATTCTTGGTATGCTTCTCTATTAGACACGATAACATCAAACAGCACTTTCAATAGGTATACTACTTATGAGGCTTAAATAAGAGATTTTGTGCAGATGGAAGAAATGTGCCATATTCACTATGATCAATGCCTTGGAAAATAAAAATATCTGAATCATGGAGTAAGAATTGAAGGCACCAAAGTGTATCGAACCTATGTATCCAATGCTTTTAATGTCAAAGGACTGGTCCTTGGCAGACAAATTGTCATATCCTGAAGTTAATTATTTTATAATGTTCATTCCTGCATGATGCATCAGTTTTGCAATGGGGTGTTAGGAAGCAAAAAACAGCTAAAGTGTTACCAACACTCCAACTGCTTTCTGTCATATACTGAATTAGCAAACAAAATGAAAAGGCTGCCAGTAGAGCAAAACCAGAAAGCAACAATGGACAAGGTTAGATGCTGGTCAGCATCCTACATTCATTCAGGATGCATGTAGACGCATTGTATACCATTTACATTTAGGTATCAATATATTTTACTTCTTCAAGCAAAGGTTTACCACTTAGAGAAAACTAGGATTCAAACCATAAGCTTCAATCAGTACAAGAGACTGTGTGAAAGAAGGGGGTGGAGAGTATTTCCAGAACACTCTTCAAGAGTGCTTCCTATCTGACTGCTGCTAGCTGACCAAAAAGATTATGAAGAGCTAGCTTCAGAAGTCAAATATAAGTAAAACATTTAAATATGCATTTACATTTTAATTTATTTAAAGTGAGAAACAGAAGAGTTGTAAGTAGTAAACTCTTGGGTTTGTTGATACGTGTTCAAGGAAAGAAATTCATCAGTGTGGCTACATCTAATTGCTGCCACCACATTCATCACTCCTTATTTGCCTTCACAGTCCATCAGGCAAACAGGTGAATTAAGATGACAATTCGTCACATGGCTACTGCTGAATGCTTCAGCTGAGTTAAGGTACCGGTCAGCTTTTCCTGTATGCCAGGTAGGCTAAATGGCCTGCTCTGTGATACCGGTTTTAGTCATTAATGGTAGACTGCTACTCATCTTACAGAGTAGGGGGCAGTTTGCTCTTCTCCACCGCCCCATCGCATGGCCCTGCTCCATATATGACAATTCGTCACATGGCTACTGCTGAATGCTTCAGCTGAGTTAAGGTACCGGTCAGCTTTTCCTGTATGCCAGGTAGGCTAAATGGCCTGCTCTGTGATACCGGTTTTAGTCATTAATGGTAGACTGCTACTCATCTTACAGAGTAGGGGGCAGTTTGCTCTTCTCCACCGCCCCATTGCATGGCCCTGCTCCATACGGTGACTTCTGAAGAGCTCTCCAGGCACAAGGAAGTACTTGCAGTAGTAACAGTCCAATATTGTCAAGACAGGTAGACTTTCGATCAACACTGCCAAGATCTGCGCAGCTGTGAACACAGCTCTGCTTCTGGCAAATTGCTGTATTCTGCGAGGACCTCGGAGGAAGATGGAGTCTGCGATTCAATAGGATAGGATTGGGCAACTCTTTTCATAACTGCACAATAGGGAATAAATGTGAGTAACTTCTCCAAGTGCCAAATGCCCAACAGCAACCTCATTTAGTATGTGGGAGGGAGGCTAAACTATATTATAGGCCTTTTCTTTGACTTATTTTTCCAAAATCAAATTACACTGTTCAATGAAAATAGCTTGTGCAAATACAGGCAGCAAGTCAGCAAAGATATGATAGAAAGAAGACATAAAATTTCCAGCACAATTAAGAAAACTGGTGTTGGTTACTCTCATCAATCAAGACTGATTAGATCAGTAAGGGTGGCAAGACCTGGCTCTGGTATGGAATAATCTGCTTGTGTCTCTCACAAATGGTATTTCCACTGAACAGACCCAAGACAGCATTCACCTTGCCCTAGGTACCTGTGTCGACACAGTTTGATTTCATCCATTCTGTCACCTGGTCCTACCCTTGGCACAGCCTCACTGGAGGTATCATAATACTCACATTTCTGTGTTCAGATAATTCCCCTCTGCATCATTTCACACAGATTCCAAGCTACTCCAAGAATTCATACAAAGTTCTTTGATTTCATTGGGAACAGTGGTACTGTGCAGTTCTGCAGCTCAGACAATTCATCTAATTTAAAAGGTTTGCTTCTCTTTTTTTCACAATTCAGCATTCTTGTGTGGCATTTTAACTCGTGATCTATCTCAGTTTCTTATCAGATTTTCCTGTATTCTTCAATCCAGCCTTCACATAATTTTCTGATTAAATAACTGAAAACACCTGAAACAGAGCACGCCTTTCAGCCCGTACTCAGAGGGGCCCAAAGACTTCTAAAAGCTCAGAAAGCTTTTATGAAGCTTTAGATTTCCCAGGTAGGTATCCACATTTGAGTTGGAATATATCTGGGTTCCTCAAATCAAGGGAAGTTAAGAAATCACTGATTAACAAACTCTGAGTTTGTGACTTCCCACAGTTAAGACAGAGACCACTTTTTATTTCTTGTGTCCGGGATCACATCATAGCTGCACAGCTCTACATCAGTCCAGCTACACTGAAGGCATTGTCTTCATTTTTGGATCCCACGATTCTTGGTGTCTATGAGTAGTTGGCAGCAGTTGCTCTTATCTTCTGGATAAGAGCAGCAGTTTCAAAGAGCTACAGGAAGTCATTAATAACAAGAAATGCCTGAAATTAAGCCTTAAAATATCCTTTCTCTAAAATTAATAGGGGCATAAGTTATACTTGCTGCAAATTGGAGACCAGGAAGTCCAAGTAAGATCTACTTTGTAGCACTCTATCTAAGTAGAATAGATCAACACTGTGAAATAACAGTGCAAGTACACTTTGAGATAGCAAATGCCTACTACACTGTCCCAGCTGCAACGGGCAACAGCACGAAACACCATGGCATGTTCATCTCCAGTTGGGGTGAAACCCTTCAGAAACATTAGTTGCTCCTGCTACTTCTTAATGAGCCTACGCTGCCACTCTTTTCTGGCTGTTCCCACGCACACTGCATTAAACCACCCGCAATTACACCTGCCATTCACAGACTGCTTGGGAAGGGCTTTGGACAAATGGCTTCTGTTTACCCAATCAAGAGACCACGAGAGCTTCCACCAGTACAAAATCAGAGTGCCTGTTGTGGTGCTGGTTTTGTTCTTGATTTGATTTTGCCTTTTGATGATGAGTTTCCATGGTGGCATTCATTTTTTACTACTCATCTCAGCCTCATGCTGCCTGAGAGATTACAGTTTTTGTATGCACTTTCCATTGCCTTGAATTAGAGCATGATCTGTTACCATAGCCCTGTCCTTCTCAGACTCTTTAACCCCGATCTGTTTGATTCTAGGTCTGAATGTGACCCAGAAGCCACATTCCTTGTGTTGAATGATAACCTCCTCTAGGCCACAGATAACTATTTGTCCACAGCAGTCCTTTCAGATAGGTCAGCTATATTTATTACAGCACATTGACCACATGGCCTTCCCCTTCTTCAGCGACAGAAGCTGCGGAGCAATGCCAAGCACCGATTCTCTGACCCCAGGGACTTTCATGGGAGATCCATGTCATTCCTAGCTCTCTTTTATGTTTAGAGCTTTGATGGGGCAGAAGGTTCATCACATCTGGACAGCACTGGATATGCTCTAGGGCAGCTGAGTGACAGGCCAATCCAGTATGATTCAGGGACATAACTGGAGCTTATAAGCCTGGGGTGAGAAATAAAACTGATTTACTTAAACATAATGAAAAAGCCAGCATTTATGAGAGGCCAAATGGAAGGGGGCTGTTTTGTCACTCAAGTTCAGGGCTGGGTTGGATTTGCCAAGTGGTTTTTTCCTTATGACTGATGAGAAAACTGTGGGCTTGACATTTGAATATGGACCTCTCTACGGTGATTCTCGCCTCTGCCAGCTTCCCGCACACCATCTCCCATTTCAAATGACTGAGCGCAGCATGATGCTTTTCAATGGATTTTTCTTCCCGGGTGCCCCGTTCGAGACGTGTACTGCACAGGGTCCCCGTGACTGTCATTAGCTAGCAGTTGAGTTCCAGCTCAAGTGGAAAACACCGAGCCATAACAATCTAAATACCAGACATCTGCTGTCTCCGTGCCCCGGGCCATGTCACTTGCAATCACTTGAAGAGCTCAGTATCAGCTCAGCGGTGCGGGCTGGAGAGCAGCCCGAGCTGCAAACGCTCCTGGTGAAAGGGTTGTCTCCTCTGGAATGCACTTTCCCACTTCAGCTCTAACAGCCTGGATTTTGTGACCTCCAGGTCATCCTGGAGGGTCCGTCTGCTTTCCCAGGCTCTGAAGGGGGAGGAGAAATTTGGGAAATTATAAGGCTACTATAGGAAATGCTTAGTCGTGGCACGGCAGGAGGAGGTTGTGCCTTGAGACATTGACTCAGTGCGTAGAAATTGTACTGATACAGAGTAAATCTGCCCAGAAAGCAGAATGGGGAACTGTTACTGAGCTGAAGAAACAAATACTTATTGACTTTGTGGGACAGAAGAGAGAGGATTGTTACAACCTGATAAATAAAATTGTTCTGATTAAGGTTTTAAAGTCTATAAATAAAAAAAAAAGAGAACTAGCAGGACACATGGATCTTACAGTCGTAAAAGGGGGGGGGGGAATTCCATTAAGGGATTGTTCCAAGAGCCCACTTAAAATATTTAACACTTATCCCTTTGCCTTCTAGCTCCTTAAAAGAAATCACTTCTTACATCATGCCATTCAAAATGAATTATGCTTTCAATTTTCCTTGTTTCCTGCTGTATTCACACTAAAACGCAGGAGAGAATCCAGCAAAAGCAACTCATCTTGCTGTATGCTAGGAATGGGTTTCTTCAGATGGTTTTAATGCTGAAGACAAAGGTCAGCAATTTACCCCAAACAAAGCACCGGAATTTAATCTTTCCTCTGCCTGTGAGCAGCATGCTTCCACGGCCTTCACAGCGTTCTTCAATTACATTCCTACTGGAAAGTAGGGCTTTAAAAAAACCTCTGTGAAGGCTGTTCAGTTTTTTTCCTGAGAGACTTGAAGCTGTGAATACTGTATTAGGGAGCTGCCAAGTTATCTGCAGAGGTCTTCCACCATTTTACCTCTTCCAGAGACGCTTGTTTAATTAACGCATTCCACAAGCTGTAGGACTCCTCACAGCTGAGGATTTCTTTTGCTTTGACACACGACCATGCTGGAGGATGAGGGCATGGACGGTTCGTGTCAAATCTTGCAGCCCCCTGACCAGCTTTGCCTTGCACACGGGCTGCGCAGCCTGGAAACGCATCTCAGAGCAATACATGAAACCAACAAACTGTGCTTTGAAATTGGGAAGGAAGGGGAAGACAGCTGGAAATGTGCATTATTTAAAAGGCTGTAGGATGAGAAACAGATGCTGGCATGGCATTTGTGGAGTTGCAAGTTACACAGTTTATGCTGGCAGTTGGCAAGCTAAACTGGTATCAAACCCACAGCTATGCAAAACCCACCACCACAACTGGCATCCAGGCTGGCAGAGCCAGCCAAGAGCGAGCGATCATGGGCACTGAAATATTCTCTCTCTTGCCTTTGTACCTTCACCCTGGAAGGGACCAGAGCAGAGCGAGGGAAATGAGACTGCACCTGTCTGGGAGATAAACACGTTTCCCTTTCAAGGGCTATCTGTGCATTACCTGTCACCAGGACTTAAATTCACTTAAATGAAGGGAAAAAAGGGAGGAAGAAAAGCAAAGGGGTGTATTTGCTTTCTAATTCAAGTCTTAATGATCCATATCTCCCAGGCAGTTTCTCCAGCTGAACTCCCAGTGCCTTCTGGGCTCTGAGGCAGTCAAAGGAAAGGGTTTCTGATTCCTCCCCAATGCATGTTGTAAGTGGGTGAGTTGGCAGCAAGATGAGATTCCCTTCCTTATTGCTGCTTACCAAAAAGGGAAACCCTGGAAAACTGCCAGATCTGGGGACTTGCTAGGGAAATACTAGTTTGCTGATGGGAGGAAAAAAAAACCGATGAGACAGAATTCCACATAATTCTGCCAGCTAAAACATTGTTTTGACTTGCATCAGTAGAAGGAAGCTATCAGCTAATTTACACAAAGGATAAAGGCTTTTTAGGAGACGTGATTTAGCATCATCACTCCCCAGCAACTAGTGAGACAGAAGGCTAATATCACTAGGGTTTAGGAAAAAAACTATAATCTCTCCTTGGGGATGGAGAAGGACAAGTTTTCAACTGGGCTCATATGATATGAGAAAAGAGAAAATAAAGGAATATGTGACCTTCGCTATGAGTTACAGGGAGCACTTACGGAGCTCTTTATAGATTTCAAGCAGTCTATAGGTGCTTACTAGTAATTGATTGTGTGTGATGGTTATTTTCCATGTATTCCAATGGTGCTATTGAGAATAAAATCCTACCCCTTTTTTTGAACCAGGATGGCAGGCCTCCATCAGAGCTCCTTTAGGATTTGGAACAGAGGCCAGTGCCAGAAAACTTGCGAAAACCACAGGGCTACAGGGTGGATCCATGGCTTCCCTCTCTCTGTGCTGGCCCTGTTGTAATCCCAGTCTGTACTAATGCACGAAGCCCGTTGCAGCACGCAGTGGGAGTAACCACAGCCTTGTGTGACCTTTGCGTTGGCAGCTCCTCTGCAGAGTTTGAAACTTTGCATTGTCGCCTTCCACTCCTTAAGATATTACCTAAACAAGTTGATTTTTAACTCATAAGAAAGGCTCTGGCCCCCGAGGAGACTTTGAAGTAGATTCTAAAAAAAGCATTAGCCCTAGTCATAGGACTAGGGGTTGTGCATGGCAAAGAACAGGAAGAAAAGGCTGTAATCCTCCCTCGCAGCTCTGACCACTGATTCACAGTCACACTGGCATAGACAATACTGGCATATTTTTAGAAGGTTTGGTTTTTTTTTTTTCCATAGAAGAGAATGAAGTTATGGCACCTCATGGACACCCACAGTCTCATGGGCAGGGATGAAAGTGGTCTCAGAAGGAAAGAGTCTCTACCTTGGAGGAAGAAAGCCTCGGTGGAGCTAAGGACAGTCATGAGGTCCACTCCCAACACAAGGGCTGCTTAAGAGCTGCTCTTTTCACTCTGGCTTTTTTCTCCTCTCCCAAGCAGTACAAGCCTCAGGAATACTCCCACTGACTATGCAAAGGAGATGTACCCTTACTCACCTACAGAGTTGTCGTCCCCAGCCCACGTGCTCTCTTGTCTTCCATTTTCCATCCTCCTTGGGCACAGATCTGGGGCACGGAGAGGCCTTCAGGAGCCAACAGTGCTGGCCCGTTCCCACCCCAGGGACAGGTTAGCTCCCTACCATGTGGGGCCCAACCTGTCACCAGCAAGGAGGTCTCTCCCAAAGATATCCCACCTAGTTACTCATGCTCAGGCTTAGCGGGTTCAGCCACAGAGATCTGAAAAGGATCTTGCTTGAAGTGGCATGGCTGCCGGTTGGCTTTGGCTGTTGGAGAGCTGATCAGCATGAATATGTCATACTTTGTTACCTTAAATCAAATATTCCATGCTATTCAGTAAGTTCCCCACCATGGGTTTCTCTCTTTTGTGTTTTAGAGTCAGCGTTGTACCTTTGCAGGGTGTCCTTACTTCTTAGACCTCACTCGAGGCTCAGTGTGTTGAAGTCACTGCTCGTGAGACAAACTATACCTATGCTGAAAGGTCAAATGCAATGAACGTGATACTCGGGTGCTGAATATTGTTTGTTTGGACTGATCAGAATATTTCTAAAGCGACTTACACCAAATTCTTCCTGTGCTCAAAACCTTTTTTCCCAATAAGCCATGTTTACAAATGCCAAAAATATTTTGAACCAGGAGTTATGAAAGCCTGAAAGCACTTACTTATAGAGGGCTGTTTCAACATTGCAAATACTTATACGTAGTTGAGCCAGGTCCTGTTGCTTATGAGAACAGCCTTCACCAATCTGTCAACACTGCCTTGTCCTAACTTGTCCAAGTGAGAGCTCAGAAAATCAATGTGACGTGAAGAAACTCTCAAGGTGCCACTGTGCAAATATAATGCTGGTGCAGGGCAGGAGGATGGTGAATCTGGCAGGTACAAAGAAGTTTGTAACTTTGCACAGATTATATTTTTATAGGTCATTTAATACCATAGAGACTTCTCATCTTTTGGAATTGATCAATTGTTCTTCTGGAAAGGTAAAAACCTTCGCATTTCTCTTAATATACTAAATTTAACTGTGACTTAAATGTCTTGGTCCATAACATATTTTTTAAGGATTAAAAGACGTCAGACCTTTTGTTGAGCCATTTTTACACTGAACTTTACCAATTCCAGGACAACAGGGAGTTCTTCAACAAAGTCAAATACCAATCTGCCTTCCTCCCCAAACTCAGGAGATTTTCCACAGTTTGCATTATACCATCTTGCTCTATAATTTTGTTTCCCTTCCCTACATTGGACTTTCACTCATCCTTTCCATTACTTCAGCTAAAAGACAACAGTTTAGGGTAGAGAGTATTTTTATTTTACTTGTCTTAGAATTCTCTGGCATTGGTTTAGCATGGTAAAGATGTGATTAATAAGTAAATAAAAGTGCTGGCATAACCAGGAACTCTATTCAGAAATGGTCTCATAACTCCTGCTTCACCCCTGCCAAGTGGGGGTTCTATTTTAATATCAGTATTTAGCAGAATTCATGGCCATGTCCCAATTTCTGATCTACAGAGCACAGAGAAATATTTCCAATTATCACCTCCAAAGGGTTTTCAAACCAGCACATAGTGATTACCTGAAAAATAAATGGAATCTCTCAATGACTTCAGGGATTCAGCCAAACCACCAAAAATCAGGCTTTTAACATTCCCCATGTGAATTCCCCCACACTGTGTCTCAAAACCAGAATTAAAAGTTATGTGTGGCATTACCCTAAAAGCTCTCAACCTCTCCTTTCCTCAAAAGCCAGAAATCAAGGGCACTAGGATAATAATGGGCCAGATTTGCACTAAGGCACTTTACCTGGGGTCTCGCCTCAGACATGGATTTACAAGGAGTACGAATACCAACCCTGTTAACCCGTAAAATAATTTGCAGTGTCTTATATTATATTTAAAACTGAAATATTGTTTTTACATTCATTTTATTGTCCATTTGCACTGTCAGGAAAAAATAACTAAACCAGTGGAACTGAAGTGCACAGATCAAGGACCTTCACAATGAAGGAAGAAGTACACCTCGTGCCGAAGAAGTACACTTTGTGGCAAAGAATGCTTCAGTAAAAGAAGTGCTACAAAGATAGAAATAAAATTGAAAAAAGAAGTACAAGATTGCTTTTATATTTTGCAGATATTCAAAATAGCATCTATATATATATATTAAAAAAATGTGAATTTTGCTTCACTCAAAATATTTTACGGACTTTGGGAGACTTTCATATAAATAAAGACTAACGCTTATTTTCTGGTTTTAAGTAAAGAATAGGATGTTTCTTTTTCTCCCGCCCCTCTTCCACCAAAGAGGGGCATGGAAGGAGGAAATAAAAAGAAAAAAATGTTGGGTTTCAGGTTTTAACCAGAATAATAACTCCACTTTCCTACTGCACACATTTCATTCAAAAAGCCATTTTTTGTGACAAAATGTTTCAACCAAGAGCTCGGTGTCTTATGTTCATCTACAGTGACCTGCAGCATTTCAGCATGCCATACTTCTAGCATGACTCTTTCTAGCAAAGCCTAAAACACAGCCCAGCCACAATCCTAGAGGCCTCTATAACAACTAGCAGAAGCCAGGTCAAAATAATGCTTCCTCTACCAACTACTCCACATGAGTTATTTTCCTTGACAAGCATCAACCTAGGTTAAGCCCATCCCTCCCTAAAAGCCTGAATACATTCCCAAACGCGAGGATTTCAGGCTGCTCATCCCATGAGTGCGCTTCACAGCATCCCTACGTAGGTCTGGTAGATCTTTGTTCTCTCTTTTCCCTCCTTTCATTATAAGAGGGCTCCTGTACAATTTAATCTAAGGGAAACTTTCCCACCGACTCCAGCAGAGCTGAACAGGGTCAACCAAACCAGAGGCTTGCTTTGCCCTGCCACCTTCTTCTCATC